>NC_138131.1:95037463-95257287 GCF_964188305.1 Podarcis bocagei | reverse complement strand
GGTCTTTCTTCGGGGGTGAAAGACGAGCTGGCACGGAGCCCCAGGGCGGAGTCTATGGATCAGCTGACCAAATCTGCGCTGACCATAGGAGCGCGGCAGGAGGCAAGAGCCTTGGAGAGGCGGGAAGGGAGAGGGGAACGTTGGAAGGAGTTCCGCATTCCAGACATTCCTGAGCCAGCTTTCCCGCCGGCAGAGCCGATGGAAATCGGAACAGCGCGCGCGCGCGCATTTTCAAAAACCAGCGAGGGAGCTAAGAAGGAGGGAAAGGGCCCCCGGAAATGCTATCTCTGCCAACAGCCAGGCCACTTTGCCAGAGTCTGCCCCCAGAGGAAGGAATGGCAAGGGATGGTGGGAGCTGTTGAGGGGGGAGAAGAAGGGGGAGCGGAGCAGGTAAAAGCCAACGCCTGGTTGCCACAATTGGGGCACTGCAGCCAGGCCAAAGAGCAGTGAAAGTGCCCGTGCCAGAAGCTCCTCGACCTGCTCTAGTGATTGAAGTGTCGCTAGAGCTGCAGAATGGGCATCCCCTAAAAATAAAGGCGCTATTGGACTCAGGCAGCTCCTGCAATTTTATGAGCAAGGAGTTTGCTGCTGAACACCAGATACAGACCATCCCTTTAAGCAACCCCCTGCAGGTGACCACGATTGATGGCAGGGAGTTGTTGGGAGGAGGAGTCCGCTTGCAGACTGTCCCAATGATAATGAGGGTGGCAAGGCACACAGAACTGATAGCGTTTAATGTGGCCACCCTGGGAGGCGCTCCCATTATTTTGGGAATGAGCTGGCTAGCTCTACATGATCCGCTGGTTGGCTGGCATCAAAGAGTGGTGTCCTTTGGTTCAGCACATTGCCTAGAACACTGCAAAGGGGAGAAGGGTTCAGTAGGGGCCCAAGCCACCCTAGCAGGGACTGAAGTAATGGGGAAGGTGAAGGTACCACCACAGTATGCAGATCTCAGCGACGTGTTCAGCGAGAAGGAAGCTGACCAACTACCACCTCATAGACCCTTTGATTGTCAGATCAATTTACTCCCTGGAGCACAGCTTCCCGTGGGCAAGTTGTATGCCATGTCAGACAGGGAAATGCAGGAGTTGCGAGGGTTCATTGACAAGAACCTGAAGAGAGGCTTCATCAGAGAGTCCAAAGCAGCAGGGGGGAGCCCAGTGTTCTTTGTGGACAAAAAAAATGCGGACAAGCCGAGACTTGTATGTGATTTTAGGCGGCTGAATGCAGTGACTGAACCGGTGGCGTTCCCTATGCCCAGAATTGATGATATTTTGACCATGGTGAGGAAGGGAAAGATTTTCACAAAGCTGGATCTAAGGGGGGCGTACAACCTGATACGCATAAGGAAAGGGGATGAATGGAAAACCACCATGTTTACCCCTTTGGGGGCGTTTGAATACCTCGTTATGCCATTTGGATTACAAGCAGGCTCCGCGTGTTTTCAATCTTTTATGAACCACGTGCTGGGCCCTTTGCTCTACAAGAATTGCGTTGCCTTTCTAGATGATGTGTTGGTGTATTCTGAGAATGAGGAGCAACATGTGAGAGACGTCAGAGAAGTGTTGAGCAGACTGCAAGCCAACAGGCTGTGGGTCAAACTGGAGAAGTGTCGGTTCCATACCAAGGAGGTGGAATTCCTGGGGTACCGCCTGTCAGACAAGGGATTGGCCATGGATCCCGGCAAGGTACAGGCAGTGCTGGAATGGAAAACACCCAAAACCAAGAAGGATGTGCAGAGGTTCCTAGGGTTTGGAAACTTTTATCGTAAGTTCATCCGCAACTTCGCCCATCTGACGGCGCCCATCACTGACTGTCTCAGCAGTAAGAAGAAGTTTGTATGGACGGCGGAGGCGGAGCGAGCGTTTGAGGAACTGAAAAGGGCCTTCGCCTCTGAAGAACAACTTCTGCATGTGGATTTACGAAAGAAGCTAAGGGTTGAAACAGACGCATCTGACAGAGCCATAGGGGCGGTGCTTCTTCTGCAGCCGGGGAAGGAGGAGTCGGAGTGGCGTCCGTGTGCCTTCTTCTCGCGGAAGCTGAACAAATCCGAGAGGAACTACACGGTGTACGACCGAGAACTGCTTGCTATTCATGAGGCGTTCCGGAGATGGAGGCATCTGCTAGTTGGTGCACAACATAAAGTGCAAGTGTGCACGGACCATAAAAATCTAGAGTACTGGAGAACGGCGCGAGTGCTCAACCAAAGGCAGTTGAGATGGGCCCAAGAGTTCTCCAAATTTAACTTTGAGATTTGTTATGTGCCAGGCCCAGAGAATGTTAGGGCGGACGCTCTCTCACGCAAACCTGAATATTTGGAGGGGGAGGGAGCACCCGAAGAAACCCATATCATTCCAGAGGACCGCTGGGTGTGTGGGGCGACTTTGGTGGGGCAAAGGGAATTGGTAGAGGGTACGGTGCAGGATGCATACGCCCAGGGGAAACTCAGGGATCTCAGAGGGGAGGAAGACAAACCCGGTGGTTTTGAGGAGAGAAATGGGGCATTGTATTATAAGGGAGCGTTATATATACCTGAAGGGGAATTGAGGGAGAAAGTACTCAAGCAGCTGCACGATAGCCCCACAGCAGGGCACTTTGGGCAACACAAAACCATGTGGCTGGTTACCAGGGAATTTTGGTGGCCCAAGGTCAGGGAAGATGTGCGGGAGTATGTGAGAGGGTGTGAACAATGCCAAAGAGCCAAGGGGGAGAGGCAGGCGCCGGCTGGTTTATTAGAACCACTGCCCACACCTGAGAGACCGTGGGAAGCAGTGGCAATAGATTTCATGACTGATCTGCCAAGGTCTAGAGGGAAAACAGCCATCATGGTTGTAGTAGACCTGTTAACTAAAATGGCCCACTTCATAGCCTGCTCACATGCGGTTACAGCAGAAGAAACCGCCAAATTGTTTGTAGAGAATGTGTTTAGGTTGCATGGCGCCCCCTTGAGGGTGGTTTCAGACCGAGGGAAACAATTTACTTCCAGGTTCTGGAGGAAGCTCATGAGCTTACTGCATGTAGAGGTTAATTTCTCGACGGCCCGTCATCCTGAAACCAACGGGCAGGCGGAAAGAGCAAATGGGGTTCTCCAACAATATTTGAGGTGTTATGTTAATGACAGAGAGAATGATTGGGTGGAGAAGCTGGCGTTGGCAGAATTTGCCTACAACAATGCAGAGAACGTGTCCACGGGGATGAGCCCCTTTTTGGCTAATCACGGGTGCCATCCCAGAGCCTTCCCAGGGGGGGAGGGGGAGAACTGGAGCGTTCCAGCTGCGGAACAGTTCGTGGAAGAAATGGAAGCGATCCATCGCCAGCTCCAACTCAACTTAAACAGGGCTAAGGAGGAATATAAGAGGCAAGCAGACAAAAACAGAAGGGAAGGTGAAAGCATCAGGGTGGGGGACCAGGTGTGGCTGTCAACCCAAGGGTTGCCATTCAAAGGAGGTTGTAAGAAATTAAGACCCAAAAGGCTGGGTCCGTTTGAAGTCATACAGCAGGTCAATCCAGTGGCTTTCAGGCTCCGGTTACCGAACCACATGAAGCTGCACCCAGTTTTTCACAGGTCGTTGTTGTCACCGTATAGAGGAGACAGTGAGGGGAGGGTCACTAGGGGACCAGCAATGGAGGAGAAGGAACACAGCTACCATGTAGCGGAGATCCTCGATTCCAGGTGGAAGGGAGATCAAGTAGAGTATTTGGTAATGTGGGAAGGGGAACCGGAGTCGGAAAACACCTGGGTTAGGGCAGAGGATGTCAATGACGAGGTTTTAATAGAGACTTTTCATCAGAGGTTCCCACGTAAACCTCAGCCTGTAGCGAGGTTCCGAAGGGAATACTTTGCCACCACCGACGAGGAAGAGGAGTTGGAGGGGTTCCCAGATTCTGAAGAGGAGGAGGATTCAGCTGGCCAGGACGACGATCGATGGAGAGAATTGTTCGAGACGTCAGAAGATGAGGAAGATTCGTTTCGGGGTTTTAGCCCTTCACCTCCCAGGGGGGAGGAATTGGGAGGGGGTGAGGGGGGCCCTGGAGGGGAGGTGGATGTCAGGGAACTGCCATCAGAGCATCAGGTGGTGGAGGGACTCAGGCAGGATGAAAGAGACTCAACTGCTGAAGCAGGGACCAGCAGGGGGAGGAGTGGGTCTCTGAGGGAATGCGAGCAGGAGGGAGGGCTCAGGGAGGCTTCCAGCGAGAACAGTGGTGAGGTATCGGAGTCTCCCATAGGGAGACCCATACCTCGCAGGAAACTGTCACGCCGTGAGTCCAGGAGACGCGTTTCCGTTAAGGAACTTCTTTGCTGGAAACGCTTCCGCAGACAGCCACTGTCGGACTCTACTAGTGACTAGAGCAGACATGTCTGAGGAGCTCCGTCACACACGGAGGTTTGTGGGGGCGCACAAACTCTGAGGGAGCACGTTTTCACGCACAAGCAGCTAATCAAACCCTCACAGGTACCAACATTTTTCCCGGCTATATACAGCTCCAAACATTGCTAAACCGAGCCAGTTTCCTCCTCTTAAAAACGATCTATTAATGGGCTGGGATCCTGTTACCAAATCAGAATGTTTACAGCTAATTAAAGCACTCAAGAATGGCAAAGCTCCCGGTGAAGATATGATTCCTCCTGAGGTGCTTAAATTAAATGCCTAGTGGTGGGCTGCTATTTTGGCCCAACTTTTTACAGCAATAAATGATACATGCAAAATCCCAGAAAACTGGAAACTGAGCCTGGTAGCCCCCATCTATAAGAAGGGAGACCCCCAAGACCCCTCAAACTATCGCCCCATAAGTCTCCCGGACATTGTGTATAAACTTTATACTCGATACCTGCTAAATAAACTGGTTGACTGGGCTGACCACTCTAACTTGCTTAATCCGGAACAGGCAGGGTTTAGAAAGGGCCATAGTACAACAGGCCATTGTTTGGTACTACAGACAATGATAGATAAGTATACAAAGGTACATAAGAGCAAACTTTTTGTGGCTTTTGTAGATCTCACATCCGCTTTAGATTCAATCTGTAGGGACAAATTATGGCAAAAACTATATGAAACAGATATTGATAGACGACTTCTTATCAGAGTTTGCAGGGCAGCGGCGCGCGAAGTTATACGCATCTTTTAGAATTAGGGGAGCTAGTCTCAAACGTTTGTTGGGGGAGACCTAGGGTTTTTTTGTGGGGGAAGTTATTTGTCCTGTCTTCAAGCTTTTTATGATGGAGGACCTCTGTAGCCACCCCCAACGACACGATCTCAAGATGGAAGGGGAGGGAACAGCTGCAGTCACCTGCGATTCCTGCGCAATGTTTGCCATCTTGCCAAAGGTTGCAGAGGACAGGGTCACACTTCAAAACGACCTTGACAGATTAGAGAACTGGGCAAAAACAAACAAAATGAATTTTAACAGGGAGAAATGTAAAGTATTGCACTTGGGCAAAAAAAATGAGAGGCACAAATACAAGATGGGTGACACCTGGCTTGAGAGCAGTACATGTGAAAAGGATCTAGGAGTCTTGGTTGACCACAAACTTGACATGAGCCAACAGTGTGACGCGGCAGCTAAAAAAGCCAATGCAATTCTGGGCTGCATCAATAGGAGTATAGCATCTAGATCAAGGGAAGTAATAGTGCCACTGTATTCTGCTCTGGTCAGACCACACCTGGAGTACTGTGTCCAGTTCTGGGCACCACAATTCAAGAAGGACACTGACAAACTGGAACGTGTCCAGAGGAGGGCAACCAAAATGGTCAAAGGCCTGGAAACGATGCCTTATGAGGAACGGCTAAGGGAGCTGGGCATGTTTAGCCTGGAGAAGAGGAGGTTAAGGGGTGATATGATAGCCATGTTCAAATATATAAAAGGATGTCACATAGAGGAGGGAGAAAGGTTGTTTACTGCTGCTCCGAGAAGCGGACACGGAGCAATGGATCCAAACTACAAGAAAGAAGATTCCACCTAAACATTAGGAAGAACTTCCTGACAGTAAGAGCTGTTCGACAGTGGAATTTGCTGCCAAGGAGTGTGGTGGAGTCTCCTACTTTGGAGGTCTTTAAGCAGAGGCTTGACAACCATATGTCAGGAGTGCTCTGATGGTGTTTCCTGCTTGGCAGGGGGTTGGACTCGATGGCCCTTGTGGTCTCTTCCAACTCTATGATTCTATGATTCTATGATTCTATGATTCTATGATTCTATGATTCTCAAAATACTTAGAGAGTTACATTCAGACACCACAGTTAAAATCAGAACTGGGATGTCAGGCAACTATACTGACCCATGTGGTAGCGGTTTTTGTGATGAAGGCCATGAAAGCCAGGGAAAGATTTATGGATGACAATGTAAAGACCCCTTCATCGTCTGTTTAACTCATTGCTGGTTTTCCCTCTCTTTCTATTTTGTGGGATGAAGGTTTTGTTGGCATAGTATGTAATGAATTTTAATATTTTTAACTATTGTTGTGTTGATGTTTGTGTACAGGCATGGTCCTCACAATAAACGGATTTGTTGTTGTTGTTGTTGGTTTAGGGTTACGGTTAGGATTATGGTTAGGGTTAGGGTTTGGGTTGGGGTTAGCATTAGGGTTAGGGTTAGGGTTGGGGTTGGGGTGAATGACCACCGAAAGAACAATCCAAGCTTATTCGTCCTCTTCCTATTCAGATGGAACCCAAACACCTATGCTTGATTTGGGCTGATAAAAAACATTTCACTCTGCGATTTTTGAGTGAATGTGCATTCTAACCCCCAAAACAGCAATTTGAAATAAGCCCAATCAGGCCTTTCTCATCTTCTTTTTATGCAGATGGAACCCAAAGCACCTTTTTGCTGTGGTTGGGGGTGATTCTGGTCCACACCCCAAAAACACCATGCGAATTGAAATAAGACCAATCAAAGCTTATTCGTCTTCTGTATACACATATGGAAGCCAGGAGACTGTGTTGTTTTATTTTGGTCTCATTACACACACTTTGCGATTTCAGGGTCAATGTGCATTAACACCAAAGAACACGACATGAAATAAGCAAAATCCAAGATTCTTCTTTCTATGTAGCTGGAACCCAAAACAACCTGTTTGGCATTGTTTAGGCTTATTTTACTTCGCTTTGCTATTGTTAGTGTTAGTGTTAGTGTTAGGGTTAGGGTTAGGGTTAGGGTTAGGGTTAGGGTTAGGGTTAGGGTTAGGGTTAGGGTTAGGGTTAGGGTTAGGGTTAGGGTTAGGGTCAGGGTGAATGACCACTGAAAGAACAATCCAAGCTTATTTGTCCTCCTTCAATAGAGATGGAACCAAAACACCTATCCTTGATTTCCGCTGATAAGAAACATGTCATTCTGCGATCTTTGGGTGAATGTGCATTCTAAACCAAAAAAAACCCCAATTTGAAATAACCCAATCACAGCTTTATCATCTTCTTTTTATGTAGATGGAACCCAAAGGACCTTTTTGTTTTGGTTGGGGGTGATTCTGGTGCACACCCAAAAAACACCATGCGAATTGAAATAAGACCAATCAAAGCTTATTCGTCTTCTCTCTACGCATATTGAAGCAAAAAGACGGTGTTGTGTTATTTTGGTTTCATTACACACACTTTGCGATTTCTGGGTCAATGTGCATTAACACCAAAGAAAACGACTTGAAATAAGCGAAATCCAAGATTCTTCTTTCTATGTAGTTGGAACACAAAACAACCTGTTTGGCTTTGTTTAGGCTTATTACACTTCGCTTTGCTAGGGTTAATGTTAGTGTTAGTGTTAGGGTTACGTTTAGGTTTAGGGTTGGGGTTGGGGTTGGGGTTGGGGTTGGGGTTGGGGTTGGGGTTGGGGTTGGGGTTGGGGTTAGGGTTAGGGTTAGGGTTAGGGTTAGGGTTAGGGTTAGGGTTAGGGTTAGGGTTAGGGTTAGGGTTAGGGTTAGGGTTAGGGTTAGGGTGAATGACCACCGAAAGAACAATCCAAGTTTATTCGTCCTCCTTCTATTGAGATAGAACCGAAACACCTATGGTTGATTTCGGCTGATAACAAACATGTCACTCTGCGATTTTTGAGTGAATGTGCATTCTAACCCTAAAAACACCAATTTGAAATAAGCCCAATAAGGACTTTATCATCTTCTTTTTATGTAGGTGGAACCCAAAACACCTTTTTGCTTTGGTTGGGGGTGATTCTGGTGCACACCCAAAAAACACCATGTGAATTGTAATAAGCCCAATCAAAGCTTATTCGTCTTCTCTCTACGCATAGTGAAGCAAAAAGACGGTGTTGTGTTATTTTGGGCTCATTACACGCACTTTGCGATTTCTAGGTAAATGTGCAGTAACACCAAAGAAAACGCCTTGAAATAAGCGAAATCCAAGATTCTTCTTTCTATGTAGGTGTAACACACAACAACCTGTTTCGCTTTGTTTAGGCTTATTACACTTCGCTTTGCTAGGGTTAGTGTTAGTGTTAGTGTTAGGGTTACGTTTAGGTTTAGGGTTGGGGTTGGGGTTGGGGTTGGGGTTGGGGTTGGGGTTGGGGTTGGGGTTGGGGTTGGGGTTAGGGTTAGGGTTAGGGTTAGGGTTAGGGTTAGGGTTAGGGTTAGGGTTAGGGTTAGGGTTAGGTTCGGGGTGAATGACCACCGAAAGAACAATCCAAGCTTATTCGTCCTCTTTCTGTTCAGATGGAACCAAAACACCTATACTTGATTTGGGCTGATAAAAAACATGTCACTCTGCAATTTTTGGGTGAATGTGCATTCCAACCCCAAAAACACCAATTTGAAATAAGCCCAATCAGAGCTATATCATCTTCTTTTTATGTAGATTGAACCCAAAACACCTTTTAGCTTTGGTCGGGGGTGATTCTGGTACACACCCAAAAAACACCATGCGAATTGAAATAAGCCCAATCAAAGCTTATTCGTCTTCTTAATACGCATATGGAAGCGGAAAGACGGTGTTGTGTTATTTTGGTCTCATTACACACACTTTGCGATTTCTGGGTCAATGTGCATTAACACCAAAGAACACGACTCGAAATAACCGAATTCCAATATTATTCTTTCTATGTAGCTGGAACCCAAAACAACCTGTTTGGCTTTTTTTGCCTTATTGATAAAGCTCTGATTGGGCTAATTTCAAATCCAAGATTCTTCTTTCTATGTAGCTGGAACCCAAAACAACCTGTTTGGCTTTGTTTAGCCTTATTACATTTCTCTTTGCTAGGGTTGGGGTTATGCTTAGGGTTAGGGTTACTGTTAGGGTTAGGGTTAAGGTTAAGGTTAAGGTTAAGGTTAAGGTTAAGGTTAAGGTTAAGGTTAAGGTTAAGGTTAAGGTTAAGGTTCGGGTTCGGGTTCGGGTTCGGGTGAATAACCACCGAAAGAACAATCCAAGTTTATTCGTCCTCCTTCTTTTTTATATATATAAATTTTTTATTGGTTTTACAAAATTTTTCAAACAATACAAACAAATAAAAAGACATACAAACATGTATAATTTCATAGCCCTTTTTTCATATCCCTTACTTCTGGGACTCCCCCATACCTCCCCTTCGTGCATCCCAATGTCCAAATTTCTTTCAGCAACTTCTAAATAATTTTATCAAATATATGTCTTGCTAATCTTTTCTTCAACTTAATCTTATGTCGCTGTAAAGAAAGGAGGAGGTGTGGCGTTATATGTCAGGGATGTGTATACCTGTGAAGAGATCCAAGATTTAGAACCTCAAAGCCAAAGTGAGAGCATTTGGGTCAAAATTAAGGGAGAGAAGAATAACAGAGACCTCATTGTGGGAGTTTACTATAGATCCCCAAGCCAAACGGAGGACATAGATGATGCCTTCCTGGAACAGATGGCCAAGCATGCAAAAGGAAGGGAGATAGTAGTAATGGGGGACTTCAATTACCCGGATATTTGTTGGACGTCAAACTCAGCCAAGAGCATAAGGTCAAACAGATTCCTCACTGGCCTTGCAGACAACTTCATTGTCCAGAAAGTGGGAGAAGCAACAAGAGGAACAGTCATTTTAGATCTGGTCCTAACCAATGTTGATGACCTGGTTAGTGGGGTAGATGTGGATGGATCATTAGGCGCGAGTGATCATGCTCTTCTGAAGTTTACTATACAGCGGAAAGGAGCAGCCAACCATACTAGGACTCAATTTCTTGACTTTAAGAAAGCCGACTTCATAAAACTTAGGGAAGTGCTGAGTGAGATCCCATGGACAGCAATACTAAAAAGAAAGGGAGTTCATGGTGGCTGGGAGTTTGTTAAGAGGGAGATAGTAAAAGCACAACGTCAGGCAATACCAATGAGACGGAAACATGGAAGGTGCCTAAAGAAGCCAGGGTGGCTATCTAAAGAACTTTTAACTGAATTAAGATTAAAAAAGGATGTGTACAAAAAATGGAAAAGGGGGGAAACCACCAAAGAGGAATTCAAACAAATAGCCAGCACGTGTAGACACAAAGTCAGAAAAGCTAAAGCACAGAATGAACTCAGGCTTGCTAGAGAGGTTAAAAGCAACAAAAAAGGCTTTTATGGGTATGTTCGTAGCAAAAGGAAGAACAAAGAAACAGTGGGGTCACTCAGAGGAGAAGATGGTGAAATGCAAACAGGGGACACAGAAAGGGCTGAACTCCTCAATGCCTTCTTTGCCTCAGTCTTCTCCGATAAAGAAAACAATGCCCAACCTGAAGAATTTGAAGCAAATGATTCAGCAAAGGAAACACAGCCCAGAATAACTAAGGAGATAGTACAAGAATACTTGGCTAGTTTAGATGTATTCAAGTCTCCAGGGCCAGATGAACTGCATCCAAGAGTATTAAAAGAACTGGCAGATGTGATCTCAGAACCACTGGCAGTCATCTTTGAGAATTCCTGGAGAACAGGCGAAGTCCCGGCAGACTGGAGGAGGGCAAATGTTGTCCCTATTTTCAAAAAGGGGAAAAGAGAGGACCCAAATAATTACCGCCCAGTCAGTCTGACATCAATAGCAGGGAAGATTCTGGAGCAGATCATTAAGCAAACAGTCTGTGAGCACCTAGAAAGGAATGCTGTGATCACCAATAGTCAGCATGGATTTCTGAAAAATAAGTCATGTCAGACTAACCTGATCTCATTTTTTGACAGAATTACAAGCCTGGTAGATGAAGGGAACGCAGTGGATGTAGCCTACCTTGATTTCAGCAAGGCATTTGACAAGGTGCCCCATGATATTCTTGTAAAGAAGCTGGTAAAATGCGGTCTTGACTATGCTACCACTCAGTGGATTTGTAACTGGCTGACTGACCAAACCCAAAGGGTTCTCATCAATGGTTCCTCTTCATCCTGGAGAAGAGTGACTAGTGGGGTGCCACAGGGTTCTGTCTTGGGCCCGGTCTTATTCAACATCTTTATCAACGACTTGGATGATGGACTCAAGGGCATCCTGATCAAATTTGCAGATGACACCAAACTGGGAGGGGTGGCTAACACCCCAGAGGACAGGATCACACTTCAAAACGACCTTGACAGATTAGAGAACTGGGCCAAAACAAACAAGATGAACTTTAACAGGGAGAAATGTAAAGTATTGCACTTGGGCAAAAAAAATGAGAGGCACAAATACAAGATGGGTGACACCTGGCTTGAGAGCAGTACATGTGAAAAGGATCTAGGAGTCTTGGTTGACCACAAACTTGACATGAGCCAACAGTGTGACGCGGCAGCTAAAAAAGCCAATGCAATTCTGGGCTGCATCAATAGGAGTATAGCATCTAGATCAAGGGAAGTAATAGTGCCACTGTATTCTGCTCTGGTCAGACCACACCTGGAGTACTGTGTCCAGTTCTGGGCACCACAATTCAAGAAGGACACTGACAAACTGGAATGTGTCCAGAGGAGGGCAACCAAAATAGTCAAAGGCCTGGAAACGATGCCTTATGAGGAACGGCTAAGGGAGCTGGGCATGTTTAGCCTGGAGAAGAGGAGGTTAAGGGGTGATATGATAGCCATGTTCAAATATATAAAAGGATGTCACATAGAGGAGGGAGAAAGGTTGTTTTCTGCTGCTCCAGAGAAGTGGACACGGAGCAATGGATCCAAACTACAAGAAAGAAGATTCCACCTAAACATTAGGAAGAACTTCCTGACAGTAAGAGCTGTTCGACAGTGGAATTTGCTGCCAAGGAGTGTGGTGGAGTCTCCTACTTTGGAGGTCTTTAAACAGAGGCTTGACAACCATATGTCAGGAGTGCTCTGATGGTGTTTCCTGCTTGGCAGGGGGTTGGACTCGATGGCCCTTGTGGTCTCTTCCAACTCTATGATTCTATGATTCTTTTTCTTTCTCAAAACCTCGCCATTTTAGCATTCATCTATTTTATAATAGTTCTTAAGATAGATTTTAAATTTCTTCCAATCCTTTTCCGCAGTCTCTTTCCCCTGGTCACGGATTCTGCCAGCCATCTCAGCCAGTGTCATGTAGTCCATCACTTTCATCTGCCATTCTTCCAGAGTGGGTAGATCTTGTGTCTTCCAATACTTTGCGATGAGTATTCTTGCTGCTGTCGTAGCATACATAAAGAAAGTTCTATCTTTTTTTAACACCAATTGGCCGACAATGCCCAAGAGAAAGGCCTCTGGTTTCTTAGGGAAGGTACATTTAAGTACCTTTTTCATTTCGTTATATATCATCTCCCAAAAGGCCTTAATCTTCGGGCACGTCCACCAAAGGTGATAGAAAGTACCTTCAGTTTCTTTACATTTCCAACACTTATTATCAGGCAAATGGTAAATTTTTGCTAGCTTGACTGGGGTCGTGTACCACCTGTAAATCATTTTCATAATATTTTCCTTTAAGGCATTACATGCCGTGAATTTTATCCCGGTGTTCCACAACCATTCCCAGCCAGCAAACATAATGTTATAACCAATGTCCTGTGGCCACTTAATCATAGCTGATTTTACTGTTTCATCTTGTGTATTCCATTTCAGCAGCAAATTATACATTCTTGACAGATTCTTAGTATTGGGTTCTAACAGTTCAATTTCTAATTTTGATTTCTCCACCTGGAAGCCAATTTTCCTGTCTTGTTTATACACCTCCATTATTTGATAATAATGGAGCCAGTCTCGTACTTTGGGTTTCAATTTCTCGTGACTCTGTAACTTCAACTTATCTCCATCTTGTTCCAAAATTTCCCAATACTTTGGCCATTCCGCTTCCATATTAAGTTTTTTCAACGCCTTAGCCTCCAAGGGTGACAACCATCTAGGGGTTTTGTTTTCCAACAGATCTTTATATCTTATCCAAACATTATATAAAGCTTTTCTGACAATATGATTTTTAAAGGCCTTATGCACCTTAATTTTATCATACCATAGATATGCGTGCCAACCAAATGCATTATTAAAACCTTCCAAATCCAGGGACTTCCGGTCGGTGCCAGCGCTTAATGGCGGTCCTGCCTCCGAGCTCCGGAGAAGGACTGCTTCGCAAGTTCGGGTCTTACCCGCTACGGCGAGCGGGGGACCCCTAAAATCTCAGGCGCTGAAGCCTGAGAACAAGGAGACTCGGTGGGCACCTTTGCGCCCCCCGGTACCGTGAAAGAGCCTTTTTAAAGGCTACGGATCGACATCGGGAGTGAGCGCGGTGCTGAGAGTCGTCACCCAGCCTGCGAAGTGAAGCCGCGTCACCATAAGCGGAGAGCGCCGATTCCTTCCTGAAAAGAAAATTTGGACGGAATTCCCGTGAGTAGGAGCTGAAAAACAATCGGGACCCTTTAAATTTTGAAAATTGAGCTAAAAGCGGGGAGATTAAATCAAGGAAGTCTGCCTCCCCCGACTGCATGAAAGTGAAAGCAACGGTACTTTAAACTTGCATCCGCTGAAACCCGCTCTCTTTAATTAACCAAACCGGGCACTTAGACCTTAGATCTCCCCTCCAGCTAGCAGGGCAGAGGGGAGGTGAATGAGACTTCTATAACTGCATGATTCACCTGAAGTAAAAAAGCCTCTGCTGTCTTATTTATTGAAAGTACAAAACGGTCTGCCTCTTTAGAACAATAGGTCACTGAACTGACTTTTGCCTGCAGAGTGATACTGTGATACAAAGTTTACACAGTGACTGGCTACAGTATATTACAAGAATAAACAGCATAAACTGGGAAACTGTGGCAATTTGTACCTATAAGCTTTTAGCAACATTGACTTTGACTGCGTTAATCTCTCTTTTTTATATCTTTGGACATTCTCCTTTGTTCTCGTACTTGGATACTTTATTTTATGGCCATTTTGATTTGCTCCCCCTAGAGGGTAAAGTAAAGTTCGGCACGGCCTAGGACAGTGGAATTTTCCAACGAGAAACAGCTCCCGTGGGAAGTGACCTTGACATGAGTGGCGCACAAGAAGAGATTGTCACAAGAGCCAAAATTAGGCAACAACAACAACAGCTGCAACAGCAACAGACAAAGAAAAGAGGCTCAATTTCAGCTGCAACTCCAGGACCAGCAGGAACAACAGAACAAGAAAAAGGTGCAGCTGCTTCTATGGAAGCTGTGACAGACGCTCTGCTTAAGATAAATCAAACTCTGGAGTCTTTGACAAAACAGACTTCAGAAAATACACAAAAATTAACAGAAATATCAGTAAGATTAAACCAGAACACAGAATCTATAAATAAATTGGTGGAGGAAAACGCTACTACACGTCAAATTGCCGAAGATGCTAAAGCTGTTGCTGGAGAAACGCAAGAGAAATTAGAGCCGATTGCTAAGAAGGTTTATGAGCATGATGCAACTTTGGCCTTGTGGGAGTTACAGAGAAAAGAGAGAAATTTGAAATTAAGATCGATTCCGGAGAATGAGAGAGACAACCTTGCGGAATATCTGACACGGGAGTTTGTGGACTGTTGGGAGCTGGAAGAAGACGAATTTAAAATTACAACAGCTTTTAGACTGGGCAAAAAGCAGGACAGAAAGACTCCGAGAGATTGCCTGATCACATTTAGATCCAAGGAGGAAAGAGACAAAATATTAGGACTACATTTTGAAAAGGCCCTGCAAATTGGCAACTCAACTGTACAGATCTTTAAAGACATCCCAAAATATATTCTGGATCTAAGAAACTTCTACAAGGACCTGGTTCTTTTGTTAAAGAAAAATTCCATCCGCTTTAGGTGGGAATTTCCACAAGGACTGTCATTCGACTATAAGGCAAAGAAGGTGAAAATAAAGACAATTCAAGACAAAGACAAATTTTTGGCAAGAAATCAGGAGGACCTGCAGAAGGGGACAGTGGACGTACTTGCAGAACAGAGGAGAGCACTAGAGATTCTGAATCTCTCGATTGGACCAAAACTACCGTTATCAGAAGAAGAGCAACAACTTGGAGCTGTTGGAGGAGCTTCAGGAAAATAACAAGATGGCTCTGCAATTCCTCAGTTGGAATTGTAATGGGCTCAATGGGCCTTTGAAGAGAAGACAAGTATTTCATATATTGAATAGAGAACAGCTGGATTTGATATGCCTACAAGAAACTCATATAACTAGAGCCCACAGGAGACTACTTACAAACAAAAGACTAGGACAAGAATTCGTTTCTTCAGACAAAGTCAAGAAAAGAGGAGTTGTAATATATGTGAAAGAGAAATGGGCTCCAAAAATGATATTTAAAGATGAACAAGGGAGATATTTGGCAGTGGAGATACAAGTACAAGGAGAAAAACTTTTAGTTGTTGGAATCTATGCACCAAATGAAGGCAAATCTGACTTCTTTAAGAGACTTCATGAAACCTTGATGGACTATCTGGATTACAATATGATAATTATGGGAGACATGAATGGCGTGGTCTCCACTAATATGGACAAGGCACAAAGACAAACAATTAGTAAGGAAGGGAGACTTCCTAAGACTTTTTTTGAAATGACTGAAAATATGGACTTGATAGATATATGGAGAACAAGGAACCCCCTGGAGAGGGAGGGAACCTTTTTCTCCCAAGCAATGATGACCTGGACCAGAATTGATCAAATCTGGATTACTAGTGGTATGGCTCCAAAGATTAAGAAGGTAGAAATCTGCCCAAAAACTTGCTCCGACCATAATGCAGTGAAGATGGAAATGAAACTTACAACAACTGGTCAATTTAGATGGAGAATGAATGACACCCTCTTTCGAGACAAGGAGATCCTTATGAAGGCCCAAAAAACTTTAAAAGACTATTTTGAAATAAATTTGAGGGCTGACGTCGAGAAAAGAGTGATCTGGGACGCAAGCAAAGCGGTGATGCGAGGCTTCTTGATTCAACAAAACTCAATAAAGAGGAAAAAACAAAATGAGAAAAAAGAAAAGATTTTGGAAAAGATAAAGGAAGGAGAGAAAAAATTAAGAACAAAACCAAAGTCCCAGGAGATTTTAAGAGAGATTAAGTTATATCAAACACAATATATGGAATTGATGAACCTAGAGATTGAATGGAAGATAAAGCAGATGAAGCAAAAGACATTTGAATCAGCAAATAAATGTGGCAAACTTCTGGCATGGCAACTGAAGAAAAGGCAGAAACTAAATACAGTGACAAGCCTAGAAGTGGAAGGAAAGAATATATCTAAACCCAATGAAATTAGAAATTGCTTCCTGAGCTATTTTAAAAAACTTTATACTCAAGGCCCGCAAAATGAAGAAGATATAGACAAATTCCTTGATAAGTATGGATTACAAGAAATCTCTCATCAAAGTAAGATGGATTTGAACCAGAGAATAACAGAACAAGAGATAGAGGCTGCCATTCAGAATATGCAACTGGGCAAATCTCCAGGACCAGATGGATTGACTTCAAGATACTACAAATCGCTGAAGGAATGGCTGATTCAACCACTAAAAGAAGTCTGTAATGAGATCCTTGAGGGAAAGAAGACGCCTGAATCGTGGAAAGAAGCATATATCTCACTCATACCAAAGACAGAGACTGAAAAGACTCAACTGAAGAACTACCGCCCAATATCACTACTTAATGTGGATTACAAAATCTTTGCAGACATTTTGGCAAAAAGATTTAAAAAGGTGTTGATGGAGAAGATTCATAGGGATCAAGCAGGCTTTCTCCCTAAAAGACACCTAGCAGACAATGTAAGGAATGTGATAGACATTTTGGAAAAGCTAGAGGTGAACATAAACACTAAAGCAGTGTTGATCTTTGTGGACGCGGAGAAAGCCTTTGATAATATTTCTTGGAGTTTTATGATAAAGAATCTCCATGGGATGGGGGTAGGTCAAGGTTTTGAGAATGGTATGGCTGCAATATACTCTGAACAAAAAGCTAAATTGATTGTAAATAATGTAGTGACGGAGGAACTTAAGATAGAAAAAGGAACACGACAGGGGTGCCCAATTTCCCCATTACTTTTTATTTCAGTTCTGGAGGTGCTGCTGAACATGATAAGGGAAGACCAGCAGGTTAAAGGAGTGCAGGTCGGAGCTAAACATTACAAGTTAAGAGCGTTTGCAGATGACTTAGTATTGACCCTACAAGAGCCAAACACTAGTACGAAAAAGGTTCTAGAAATAATACAACAGTTTGGCCAGGTAGCTGGATTTAAGTTGAATAAACAAAAAACTAAAGTCTTAGGAAAAAATTTAACAGATACAGAAAAGGAGAAGTTTCAAGAGGAGACAGGGTTGACACTGGTTAAGAAGGTGAAATACCTAGGGGTTTATTTGACATCTAAGAATGTGAATTTGTATAAAGACAATTATGAAAAATGTTGGTCAGAAATCAAAAAAGATCTAGAAATATGGTCAAATTCGAAATTGTCAATGTTAGGCCGAATTGCTGTGATTAAAATGAATGCATTGCCTAGAATGTTATTTCTGTTCCAGACCTTGCAGATTCTGGATAAGATGGAATGTTTTAAGAGGTGGCAGAAAGATATTTCGAAATTTGTCTGGCAGGGCAAAAAGCCCAGAATTAAATTCAAAATATTGACAGATGCTAAAGAAAGAGGGGGTTTTGCCCTGCCGGACTTGAAATTGTACTATGAGGCAGCAGCATTTTGCTGGCTGAAAGAATGGATGCTCCTCGAAAATACAGACATCTTAGATCTGGAAGGTTTTAATAATGCTTTTGGTTGGCATGCATATCTATGGTATGATAAAGTCAATAGTGTCTTTAAGAATCACATTGTTAGAAAGGCATTGTTTAATGTTTGGATAAGATACAAAGATCTGTTGGAAAATAAAACCCCTAGATGGGTCTCACCAGTGGAGGCCAAGGCAGTGAAGAAACTCAATATGGAGGTCGGATGGCCGAAGTATTGGGAAATCTTGGAACAAGATGGAGATAAGTTCAAATTGCAAAGTTACGAGAAACTGAAGCACAAGGTACAAAATTGGTTTCAATACCATCAAATAATGGAATTTTTCAAACAGGACAGGAAAATTGGTTTCCAGAGGGAAAAATCAAAATTAGAAACTGAATTGTTAGAACCCAGTATTAAGAATTTATCTAGAATGTATAACTTATTGCTGAAATGGAATACACAGGATGAAACAGTTAAATCAGCTATGATTAAGTGGGCACAGGATGTCGGTCACAACATCATGTCAGATGACTGGGAATGGTTATGGAACACCGGTACCAAATTTACGGCGTGTAATGCCTTAAAGGAAAATATTATGAAAATGGTATACAGGTGGTACATGACCCCAGTCAAGCTGGCAAAAATTTATCATCTGCCCGACAACAAATGTTGGAAATGTAAAGAGACTGAAGGTACCTTCTATCACCTTTGGTGGACATGCCCGAAGATAAAGGCTTTCTGGGAAATGATCTATAATGAAATGAAAAAGGTACTTAAATGTACTTTTCCTAAAAAACCAGAGGCCTTTCTCTTGGGCATTGTCGGCCAATTGGTGCCAAAGAGGGACAGAACTTTTTTTATGTACGCTACAACAGCAGCAAGAATACTCATCGCAAAATACTGGAAGACACAAGATCTACCCACTCTGGAAGAATGGCAGATGAAAATGATGGACTATATGACATTGGCCGAAATGACAGGCAGAATCCGTGATCAGGGGAAAGAGACGGCGGAAGAAGAATGGAGAAAATTTAAAAGTTATTGTCAGAGCTGCTTCAAGATCCTAGCTCACAGAGGATCACGCTAGCCAGCGGTCATTAAGTAAAAGTCTTTATTGAGTTACAGTTTCCATTCTCAAGCTGCTACTTGCAACTCTACGTCTAATGGCTAGATCGGCGAAGCTCCGTCTGAGTCTCCGCCCCTTGTGCACCAACTTAATATCCTAGCCCTGCTCCACCTTTTCCGCCTGACTGTCCTCCTCTGGGTCCCTCTACCCCCCGGGGTTTCTTCCTTCCTGGATTCTTCTGACGCTGACCCGGACCCT
Organism: Podarcis bocagei; assembly: GCF_964188305.1. Lineage (NCBI taxonomy): Eukaryota > Metazoa > Chordata > Lepidosauria > Squamata > Lacertidae > Podarcis > Podarcis bocagei. The sequence continues at coordinate 95,237,938 of NC_138131.1, read as the reverse complement.
CCTGCCTCCTTGCGCCGGGCTTTAGGACCTGGTTCCCTTTCCGGGCTGCTTACTGCGCCGCCTTCCTCTGCATTTGAACTTGGCGCGCGCGCCCAGCCTTCCACTTTCCTCTTAACCGTTTCTTCGCTCCCCGATGGAGGTGTGGCCACTCCTGACTCATGCCCTCCCTCCTGTGGTGAGCTGCCAGCGCTTGCCCCCTGGCTCCCTCCTTCTTCCCTGCTCCCTGGCGGTGACGCTGGTCCCGATTTCCAACTGCTCTCCCCTGAGTCCCCTCTGGCTCTATCTTCCTGGGGTGCCCCCCTAGACTCCCCCCTTGCCCTGGCCACTGGTGCTCCTTTCTGTGAATCCTCTGATTCACTGGAAAGACTAGGAGATCTCGGGTCGTCGTCATCACTCATCTTTTCTTCTGCCTCCTCCCCTTCGCTCTCTGTTTCCTCCCTTGGCCTTGCCTCTGCTCCTAAACCCCTGACATCCATCCCCCCCTCGAAGCCCCCCATTCCCCCCTCCCCTCCTTCCGGTGCTGGAGCTGGGTGCTGCTGTTGCAAAGGGACGAACGTCGGATATCGTTCGCTTCCCGTGGCGGGCCTCCATCTGAAGTCTCTCGGGTCTTCCTCCCTGCTCTCGTCGACGACGGTCACCTCCGCTTCCATCTCTGTGCCGCCGTGCTCGAAACCAGGGTCGTCCCCGAAAACGTCCATGTCCGTTTCTCCCTCACTTCCTCCTGGCGGCGTTGCTCGTCCTGGACCTTCCTGCCACTTCCTGCGCCACTGCTCCTCTGGTCTATCGTCCCACCAATACGAGGGTTCTGAGGCAGATCCCGAGGGTGACCCCTCCGGGGAACGGGCGTCTCGTATCGGGTCCTCGTCCGAGTCAAACCCCCGGAACGTGCTGGCAGAAAGCGTTGGCGTGAAAAGCCAGTCGTCGAAAAGGTCTGCTGGCATAGGTCTATGTGGGAAGAGGGCATGAAACTCGTCTTTGAGTAGAGGTTCGTCCAAGGCGTAGCCCGGCACCCAGCTGTTCGCACTGGCCGGGGTGCCCTCCTTGGCGAGAAAGTATTCTACCCCCTCTTCCCCCCATCTGGAGTCCAAAATCTCCGTGACTTCGTTGATGCGCTCCTTCTGTGCCACTCCCGCGTGCCCTGTTCTGTCTCTGACCGGACTCGGCGCCGTTCCTGGTTCCTGGAACCTGTGCGGTGCCTTGTAGGGAGTGAGCACCGATCTGTGGAACACCGGATGCATTCTGGAACCCTCCGGAAGTGCCAGTCTGAAAGCTACCGGGTTGACCTGCTCTTCGACTTGGTAGGGCCCCAGTTGTTTATGCCCTAGTTTCTTCTTGGCCAACGACCTGGCCGGCACTGCGTGGGCTGCTAACCAGACCCAGTCTCCCACGTGGAGCTCTTCGCCAACCCTTCTGTGTCTGTCCGCTTGTACCTTGTATGCGTGTTTGGCCAGCTCCAGGTGCCGCCGCAGCTGATCGTGGACTTCCTGCAGCTCCGACGCGAACGCATCTGCCGTCTGCGGCTCCCCCTCCCCCATTCTTTCCAGTCCCGGGAAGGTTCTGGGGTGCCTCCCGTTGTTGGCGAAGAACGGCGTGACCCCCGTGGACACGTGCTTCGTGTTGTTGTAGGCGAACTCGGCAAGCGGCAGGTAATCCACCCACGTCGCAGGCTGTTGATTCGCATAGCATCTCAGGTACTGCTGCATGATGGCATTGACCCGCTCCGCTTGCCCGTTGGTCTGCGGGTGCCTCGCCGACGCCAGGTTGATCTTGACGTTTAGGAAGCCCATCAGCTTCTGCCAGAAATTCGAGATGAACTGCCGCCCGCGGTCGGACAGAATAGACCGTGGCAGACCGTGAACCTTGAACACGTGGTCTATGAACAGTTTGGCGGTTTGCTCCGCCGTGGCCACCTTAGCACACGGAATGAAATGGGCCATCTTGGAAAACAGGTCCACCACCACCAGCACTGCCGTCTTGCCCCTCGAGCTGGGCAGATCCGTGACAAAGTCCAGAGCCACCCTTTCCCAAGGTTCGACCGGAGTTTGCAGCGGTTCCAACAGTCCGGCCGGCGGTCTGTGCACTGGTTTGGCCCTCTGGCAGGTGTCACACCTCGCCACGTAGTCTGCGACCTCCCCTCTCATTCCAGGCCACCAGAAATCCCTGGCTACTAATTCCACCGTCTTCTCCTTGCCAAAGTGCCCGGCCGTGGGCGCGTCGTGCAGCTGCTGCAGCACCTTGGCGCGAAGGTCGTCTCCCGGCACGTAGATGGCCCCTTTACGGATGAGCAATCCATCTCGTAGCTGGAAACCGTCGGCCACAGCCTTGCCCCTTTGCACCTCTGCCATCTTTGCTTGCGCGAAGGAGTCATCCTGCAATGCTCGTCGCACCGCCTCCAGGTCCACGGTGGCCGCGGCGCACGCCCATACTGTTGGTGCGAAGATGTGCATGGCTGCCGCTGGCGTTGCGTCCTCCAGATACTGTGGCTTACGGGAGAGGGCGTCCGCCATGATGTTAGTGTCCCCCGGGACATACTCTATGCGGAAGTCGAAGTTCGCAAAAAACTCAGCCCAGCGTATCTGCCTCTGGTTTAGGAATTGTGCCGTGCGCCAGTGCTCCAGATTCTTGTGGTCCGTGCAAACCTGCACCGTGTGCTTGGCGCCGATCAGGAAGTGCCTCCACGCTTTGAACGCTGCATGAATGGCCAGCAACTCCCTGTCCCAGATGGTGTAGTTCTGCTCGGACTTGCTGAGCTTCCTGGAGTAAAACGCTCCCGGTCGCCACACCCCCTGCTGGTCCTTTTGCAGCAGGACCGCCCCCACGGCTCTGTCCGAGGCGTCTGTCTCCACCCTCATCGGCCTGCTGGGGTTGACGTGAAGCAGCTGCTCTTCCGACGCGAAGAGACGCTTGAGTGCCTGAAAGGACTGCTCCGCCTCCTCTGTCCAAACGAACTTCTTTTTCTTGGAGCTAAGCGTGTCTGTGATGGCCGCTGTCTGCATAGCGAAGCCCTTGATAAACTTGCGATAGAAGTTCGCAAAGCCGACAAACCTTTGGACCTCTTTCCGGTTGCGTGGGCTCTTCCAGTCCAATACCGCTCGAACCTTGGCGCTGTCCATGGCGAGCCCCGTGTCAGACAACTTGTAGCCCAGAAAATCCACCTCCGTCACGTCGAATTGGCACTTCTCCAGCTTGGCGTAGAGCCTATGTTGCTTTAGTCTGGTCAGCACTTCCTTGACGTGCCTGTCATGCTCCTGCTGCGATTCCGAAAAGATCAGGATGTCATCTAAGAAACAGACGCACGTCTTGTAGAGAAGTCCCGCCAACACGTGATGCATGAAAGCTTGAAAAACGTGGGAGCCATTTTGCAGTCCAAAAGGCATAACTCTGTATTCGTAGGTACCCAGTGGCGTGAACATGGCCGTCTTCCACTCATCTCCCTCCCGCATGCGAATGAGGTTGTACGCCCCTCGCAGGTCTAATTTGGTGAACACTTTTCCCTTCCGCACCTTCGCCAGGAGGTCGTCGATTCGGGGCATGGGGAAGTCCGACGGCTTGGTCACACTGTTTAAAATGCGATAGTCCACGACCAGTCTTTTTTGGGGCGTGTCTCGCTTTTTAACAAAGAATACAGGACTGCCCCCCGCTGCCTTGGACTCTCGGATGAAACCGCGCTCCAAATTATGATCGATGAACTCTTTGAGTTCCTGCAGCTCGTCCTCCGACATGGAATACAGTTTCCCTTTAGGCAGCGCCGCCCCCGGCAGCAGGTCAATTTTGCAGTCATATGGTCTGTGAGGGGGTAGCCTGTCCGCCTCCTTCTCGCAGAAAACTTCCAAAAATTCTGCGTACTTGTGGGGAATCGCTTGCAGCGTGCCTAGCAGCAGCTGTGACTCCTCTTCCTCTCCTTCCTGCCGGTGCACGATGCAGTGTTCAGCACAAAAGGAAGAGCCGAAGACCAGCTGCCTCTGGTACCAAGCCAGCGTTGGGCTGTGCTTGTCCAGCCAACTCATTCCCAATACAATGGGCGTATCCGATAGTTGAGTGACATTGAAGCTGATGATTTCTTTGTGATTCCCAAGTCGCATCGCCATTGGCGGCGTCTGCTTCACCACTTGCCCCCCTAGCAACTCCCTGCCATCCACCGTGACAACCTGCAGGGGCAGTGTGGCCGGCAGCAACTGTATAGCGTGCTTGTCGACAAAGTCCTGCCCTATAAAGTCCGCGTTGCTGCCCGAGTCCACTGTGATGGGCACGTCCATGGTGATTCCATTGGGCAGCTGGAGAGATGCGGTGAGCCTCACCACTGGTTTGGGCGGGAGGGGGTTCACGGGCTGTAAAATCTCTGGGGACTGCGGCACTAACACGTCTGGCTGGGCCCCAGGGCCTCTTCCTCCAGCCAGACTGCTTCGTTTCCCTGCTGTGTTCCTCCTTGCTGCGTTGCTGCAGTCACCATTGCCGAGGCTGCAGTGAGCTTGTGGAGCCTCTGGGGACACTCTTTCGCCATATGCCCTGGCTCCCCACAGACGTAACACTTCCTGTTCCCTCTAGGAGGCTTCGCTTTCACTGCTGCCGGTGCTAGGGCTCTGGTTGCTGACTGAGCCCTTGCACCTCCAACCTCCATAGGTTCGGCTCCTCCTCCTGGCGGAGGCGTGGATTGCGCCCGCGCTGCTTCTCTGGGAAGGAAGGAGGGGCCCCTGGCTGGTTCGCGCCCTCCACGCCCTTCGTCCCTGCTCCACGGGCGTTCTTCCAGCCTCACCCCCACTGCCAGTGCCCTCTGAACGACCTCCTGGGTGGTTCGGGGTCTCTCCCCCCTCGCGATCTCATCTTTAATCGAGCTGTGCAACCCCTCCCAAAAGAGGTCTCTTACAGGGGCCGAATCTCTGTCCCACTCCAGGGCACTGACCAAGGCGAAAAAGCGGGCATGGTACTGCCTGACGCTGGCCCTCCCTTGTCTTAGCCCATGCACCTCCTTCCGGGCAAGATCCACGTCAATGCTTGATAAAAAACACCCATCCATCGCTTTAATAAAGGCATCTGCATTCTGGAGCGCCGGATCCTTATCTCTCCATAAATTGCGTAGCCATGCTTTAGCATCCCCATGCAAATGAGACATGATGAATCCCACTCTCTCTTGCTCATCTCTAAAGTCTTTATGCAGCAGTTGCAGTGCGCACAGTACGTCTGCTCTAAAGTTGGGATACTGTTGCAGGTTCCCATCGAAGTGAGAGACCAGCCCGCCTGTCCGTCTCGCCAACCCAATTCCCTCCTGCCGGGGTGTCTGCTTTGTCAGCACGTCTAACCTGACCTGGAGATCCCTGCAGGCGGCAGCTGCCTCCTCCTCTCTCTTCCTGGATGTGAGAGCCTCGGCAGTCAGTTGTGACACTGCTTTTCTGAGTTCCTCTATCTGCTGCTCAGCCGTCATGTTGTCTGCCGCTTGTGAGCTAGCTAGTAGGCACCTGCTTCTCTCCTCTCCTCGAGGCTGTAGATGCCCACAATTTTTGGGAGACGGAGCTTACTGTCAGAGCTGCTTCAAGATCCTAGCTCACAGAGGATCACGCTAGCCAGCGGTCATTAAGTAAAAGTCTTTATTGAGTTACAGTTTCCATTCTCAAGCTGCTACTTGCAACTCTACGTCTAATGGCTAGATCGGCGAAGCTCCGTCTGAGTCTCCGCCCCTTGTGCACCAACTTAATATCCTAGCCCTGCTCCACCTTTTCCGCCTGACTGTCCTCCTCTGGGTCCCTCTACCCCCCGGGGTTTCTTCCTTCCTGGATTCTTCTGACGCTGACCCGGACCCTCCTGCCTCCTTGCGCCGGGCTTTAGGACCTGGTTCCCTTTCCGGGCTGCTTACTGCGCCGCCTTCCTCTGCATTTGAACTTGGCGCGCGCGCCCAGCCTTCCACTTTCCTCTTAACCGTTTCTTCGCTCCCCGATGGAGGTGTGGCCACTCCTGACTCATGCCCTCCCTCCTGTGGTGAGCTGCCAGCGCTTGCCCCCTGGCTCCCTCCTTCTTCCCTGCTCCCTGGCGGTGACGCTGGTCCCGATTTCCAACTGCTCTCCCCTGAGTCCCCTCTGGCTCTATCTTCCTGGGGTGCCCCCCTAGACTCCCCCCTTGCCCTGGCCACTGGTGCTCCTTTCTGTGAATCCTCTGATTCACTGGAAAGACTAGGAGATCTCGGGTCGTCGTCATCACTCATCTTTTCTTCTGCCTCCTCCCCTTCGCTCTCTGTTTCCTCCCTTGGCCTTGCCTCTGCTCCTAAACCCCTGACAGTTATCTTAAGGACTATTATAAACTTAATGAATGCTAGAGTGTTGCGGTTGTCAGGAACAAAGGGATACAGTGATATAAGGCCAGAATACAGAGATGATTAAGATGACAGAGGTTGGAAAGTAACAATTGGGAGTTGCTATAAAATTATGGACATTGGGATGCAGAAAGGGGGGGGTATGGGGAAGTCCCAGAAAAGAGGTTTATGAAAAAATACTATGAAATTATATGTGTATGTTTGTCTTTTTAAGTGTTTGTTTGTTTCCTAAAATTCTGTAAAACTAATAAAAATTTTATAAAAAAAAAAAATAAAACCTTCCAAATCCAAGATGTCTGTATTCTCGAGGAGCATCCACTCTTTCAGCCAGCAAAACGCAGCTGCTTCGTAGTACAGTTTTAAGTCCGGCAGGGCAAATCCCCCTCTTTCTTTTGCGTCCGTCAGTATTTTAAATTTTATTCTGGGCTTTTTGCCCTGCCAGACAAATTTCGAGATATCCTTCTGCCACCTCTTGAAACAATCCATCTTGTCAAGAATTTGCAATGTTTGAAACAGAAATAACATTCTGGGCAATACATTCATCTTAATAACTGCAATTCGGCCTAACATGGACAATTTCAAATTTGACCATATTTCTAGATCTTTTTTAATTTCTGACCAGCATTTTTCATAGTTATCTTTATACAAGTTCAAATTCTTAGATGTCAAATGAACCCTTAGATATTTCACCTTCTTAACCACTGTCAAACCTGTTTCATTCTGGAACCTCTCCCTCTCCATGACTGTTAAATTTTTTCCCAAAACTTTAGTCTTTTGTTTGTTCAGTTTAAATCCGGCTACTTGACCAAATTCTTGAATTAACTCCAACACCCTTTTTGTACTAGCATCTGGCTCTTGTAAAGTAAGTACTAAATCATCTGCGAAGGCCCTTAACTTATAATGTACACCTTTAACCTGCTGGTCATCTCTAATCATATTTAGCAACACCTCCAGAACAGAAATAAAAAGTAATGGGGAAATTGGGCACCCCTGTCGTGTCCCTTTTTCTATCTTAAATTCTTCAGTTATCACATTATTTACAATCAACTTGGCTTTTTGTTCAGAGTATATCGCACCCATACCATTCTCAAATCCTTGGCCTACCCCCATCCCATGAAGATTCTTTTTCATAAAACTCCAAGAAATATTGTCAAAGGCTTTCTCCGCATCTACAAAGATCAGAACTGCTTTAGTGTTTATATTCACCTCCAATAGTTCCAAAATGTCAGTTATGTTCCTCACGTTATCTGATAAATGCCTTTTTGGGAGAAAGCCTGCTTGGTCCCTATGAATCTTCTCCATCAACACTCTTTTCAGTCTTTTTGCCAAAATGTCTGCAAAAATTTTGTAATCCACATTAAGTAATGATATTGGGCGGTAGTTCTTAAGTTGAGTCTTTTCAGTCTCTGTCTTTGGTATGAGTGTAATATACGCTTCCTTCCACGATTCTGGCGCCCTTTTCCCCTTTAAGATCTCATTGCAGACTTCCTTTAACGGTTGTACCAAGCACTCCTTTAAAGCTTTATAGTATCTGGAAGTCAGTCCATCTGGTCCTGGAGATTTGCCCAGTTGCATGTTCTGAATGGCACCCTCTATCTCTTGTTCTGTTATTCTCTGGTTTAGATCCACCTTACTTTGATGAGAGATTTTTTGTAATCCATATTTTTTAAGGAATTCATCTATATCCTCTTCCTTCTGCGGTCCTTGTGAATATAATTTTTTAAAATAACTCAAAAAACAGTTTCTAATCTCATTGGGTTTAGATATATTCTTTCCATCCACTTCTAGGTTTGTAACTGTATTTAGTTTCTGTCTTTTCTTCAATTGCCAAGCCAGAAGCTTACCACATTTATCTGCAGATTCGAATGTCTTTTGTCTCATTTGCTTTATCTTCCATTCAATCTCTTGGTTCATCAGTTCCATATATTGTGTCTGGTATAACTTGATCTCTCTCAAAATCTCCTGGGACTTTGGTTTTGATCTCAATTTCTTCTCTCCTTCTTTTATCTTTTCCAGGATCTTTTCCTTCTTCTCATTTTGCTTTCTCTTTTTTACTGAATTTTGTTGAATTAAAAATCCTCGCATCACAGCTTTACTTGCGTCCCAGATCACTCTTTTTTCTACATCATTTTTTAAATTTATTTCGAAATAGTCCTTTAAAGTTTTTTGGGCCTTTCTGTGGATCTCCTCATCTCGAAACAGGGTGTCATTCATCCTCCATCTAAATTGACCAGTTGTTGTAGGTTTCATCTCCATCTTCACGGCGTTATGGTCGGAGCAAGTCTTTGGGCAGATTTCCACTTTCTTGATCTTCGGAGCCAGCCCACTAGCAATCCAAATTTGGTCAATTCTGGTCCAAGTCATCATTGCTTGAGAGAAAAAAGTTCCCTCTCTCGAGAGAGGGTTCCTTGTTCTCCAAATATCTATTAAGTCCATATTTTCAGTCATTTCAAAAAAGGTCTTTGGAAGTCTCCCTTCCTTGGAGATTGTCTGTCTTTGTGCCTTGTCCATATTTGTAGAAACCACACCATTCATGTCTCCCATGATTACCACATTGTAGTCCAAATAGTCCATCAGAGTTTCATGCAACTTCTTAAAAAATTCCGCCTTCCCTTCATTTGGTGCATAGATTCCAACTATTAACAGTTTTTCTCCTTGTATTTGTATTTAAATTGCCAGGTATCTTCCTTGTTCATCTTTAAACATCATTTTTGGGGCCAATTTCTCCTTTGCATAAATCACCACTCCTCTTTTCTTAACTTTATCCGATGAGATGAATTCCTGTCCTAATCTTTTGTTTATAAGTAGTTTCCTGTGTACCCTGGTCACATGAGTTTCTTGTAAACAGATCAAATCCAATTGTTCTCTTTTCAAAATATGAAAAACTTGGCGTCTTTTCGTAGGAATGTTCAGCCCATTACAATTCCAACTAAGGAATTGCAGGGCCATCTTGTTATTTGTCTTCTACTCCTCCAACCGCTCCAAGTTGCTGCTCTTCCTCTGACGGTGGTTTAAGTCCAAACGATAAATTCAGAATGTCCACTGCTCCTTTTACCTCTAAAATTGGGTCTACCGTTCCCTTCTGCAAATCCTCGTGGTTTCTCTCCAAAAACTTCTCTTTGTCTTGAACTGTTTTTATTTTCACCTTCTTTCCCTTGTAGTTGAAGGACAGTCCTTGTGGAAACTCCCACCTAAAAGGTATGTTGTTCCTTTTCAGCAGGTAGACCAGATCTTTATAGAAGGCTCTCACCTCCAGGATGTATTTAGGGATGTCCTTAAAGATTTGTATATGAGAATTTTCAATTTCCAAGGCCTTTTGGTAATGTAGGTTTAGTATTTTGTCTCTTTCTTCCTTGGATCTGAAAGTAATCAGACAATCCCTCGGGGTCTTTCTATTCTGTCTCCTGCCCAATCTGAATGCTGTTGTTATCTTGAATTCTTCCTCCAATTCTTCCTGCCAAAAGTCAGAAAACTCTTGTGTAAGCAACTCCACAAGGCTGTCCCCTTCACTTTCAGGAACTAATCTTAATTTCAAATTTCTCTCCTTTCTCTGTAATTCCAGCAAAGACAAGGCCGCATCATGTTCATTCACTTTTTTGGAGATCGGTTCTAATTTTCCCTGTGTCTCTTCAGCAATATTTCTGGCGTCCTCTGCAATCTTGCGTGTTGCAGAATTTTCTTCAATCAACTTATTTATAGATTCTGTGTTAGATGTCACACTTTTCGTATTCAAGTCCAGCCTTGATGTTAATTCTGTTAATTTTTGTGAGTTTTCTGTACTCTGCTTTGTCAAGGCTTCTAAAGATTGGTTTATCTTGAGTAACGCCTGTGTCATTGAATCCATGGAAGCAGCTGTCACTTTTTCTTGCCCGGCTGCTCCTGCTGGTGTTACACTTGATATTGAGCCCCTTTTCTTTTGTGCTTGTTTTGCTTTAGCTCTAGTTGTTATCTCGTCTGCTGGGCCACTCATATCCCAAGGACTTTCTCACAGGAGCAGTTTCCTGATGGAAAATCCCACTGTCCTATTCCGTTGCTCTGCAATTGTTACTCCTCAACCCTCTAGAGGGAGCAATCCAAAATGTCCAACTGAAAAAGACAAAGAATAAGAACAAAGAAACCAGGAATCCTCTGTATAAATGCTGCAACACTTTTTCTATATAGTTTCTCTATCAACACTGTCCAATAAATTGTTGCAGCAAAGCCCCAAAACTTTGTATCAAGTAGCACTCCAACTATGTAACTTTGTAACAAGTTTCTAAATGCAGATCACTGTCCTGGTACTTTACTTTGGCAGTCCGTTTCAGGAGATTAAGGCAGCAGAAAACTTTTTTCTCTCAATAAGTCATGCAGGTTAATAAAGTCACTTTTTCTCCCCTCTGCCCCTGCTTGCTAGAGAGGAAATTCGTATCCAATGCCAAGGTTAGACAGTCTTAAGGTTATTTTCGTTCTGATGCAGCTTTATACTTTCGTTGCTTTATCTATCATGCAGTCGGGGGAAGGCAGGCTTCCTTATTTTTAGCCTTTCCTGTTTCCGGCCGAATTTTAAAATTTTATTTTTAGGGTCCCAGGTAGTGATTCAGTCCTACTCATGGGTTTTTCGATCCAATTTCAATTTACAGGAAGGAATCGGTGCTCTCCGTTCATGGCGACGCGGCTTCGCTCCGTGGGCTGGGTTGCGACTCTCAGCGCCGCGCTCACTCCCGATGCCGTTCCAGAGCCTTTAAAAAGGCTCTTTCGCAGTAAGGGGGGTGCTTCTGATGCCCACCGAGTCTCCTTGTTCACAGGCTTCCGCGCCTGTGATTTTAGGGGTCCCCCGCTTGCCGTAGCGGGTGAGACCCGAACTCGCGGAGCAGTCCTCGTCCGGAGCTCGAAGAGAGGACCGCCACTGAACGCTGGCGCCGACCGGAAGTCTATTCGTCCTCCTTCTATTGAGATAGAACCGAAACACCTATGGTTGATTTCAGCTGATAGCAAACATGTCACTCTGCGATTTTTGAGTGAATGTGCATTCTAACCCCAAAAACAACAATTTGAAATAACCCAATCAGGACTTTATCATCTTCTTTTTATGTAGGTGGAACCCAAAACACCTTTTTGCTTTGGTCGGGGGTGATTCTGGTGCACACCCAAAAAACACCATGCGAATTGTAATAAGCCCAATCAAAGCTTATTTGTCTTCTCTCTACGCATATTGAAGCAAAAAGACGGTGTTGTGTTATTTTGGTTTCATTACACACACTTTGCGATTTCTGGGTCAATGCGCATTAACACCAAATAAAACGATTTGAAATAAGTGAAATCCAAGATTCTTCTTTCTATGTAGTTGTAACACAAAACAACCTGTTTGGCTTTGCTTAGGCTTATTACACTTCGCTTTGCTAGGGTTAGGGTTAGGTTTAGGTTTAGGGTTAGGGTTGGGGTTAGGGTTAGGGTTGGGGTTAGGGTTAGGGTTAGGGTTAGGGTTAGGGTTAGGGTTAGGGTTAAGGTTAGGGTTAGGGTTAGGGTTAGCGTTAGGGTTAGGGTTAGGGTTAGGGTTAGGGTTAGCGTTAGCGTTAGCGTTAGCGTTAGCGTTAGGGTTAGGGTTAGGGTTAGGGTTAGGGTTAGGGTTAGGGTTAGGGTTAGGGTTAGGGTTACGGTTAGGCTCAGGGTCAATGACCACCTATAGAACAATCCAAGCTTATTTGTCCTCCTTCTATTGAGATGGAACCAAAACACCTTTACTTGATTTCGGCTGATAACAAAAATGTCACTCTGCGATTTTTGAGTGAACGTGCATTCTAACCCCAAAAACACCAATTTGAAATAAGCCCAATCAGAGCTTTATCATCTTCTTTTTATGTAGATGGAACCCAAAACACCTTTTTGCTTAGGTCGGGGGTGATTCCGGTGCACACCCAAAAAACACCATGCGAATTGAAATAAGACCAATCAAAGCTTATTCGTCTTCTTTCTACGCATATGGAAGCGAAAAGACGGTGTTGTGTTATTTTGGTCTCATTAGGCGCGAGTGATCATGCTCTTCTGAAGTTTACTATACAGCGGAAAGGAGCAGCCAAGCATACTAGGACTCAGTTTCTTGACTTTAAGAAAGCCGACATCATAAAACTTAGGGAAGTGCTGGGTGAGATCCCATGGACAGCAATACTAAAAGGAAAGGGAGTTCATGATGGCTGGGAGTTTGTTAAGAGGGAGATAGTAAAAGCACAACGTCAGGCAATGCCAATGAGACGGAAACATGGAAGGTGCCTAAAGAAGCCAGGGTGGCTATCTAAAGAACTTTTAACTGAGTTAAGATTAAAAAAGGATGTGTACAAAAAATGGAAAAGGGGGGAAACCATCAAAGAGGAATTCAAACAAATAGCCAGCACGTGTAGACACAAAGTCAGAAAAGCTAAAGCACAGAATGAACTCAGGCTTGCTAGAGAGGTTAAAAGCAACAAAAAAGGCTTTTATGGGTATGTTCGTAGCAAAAGGAAGAAGAAAGAAGCAGTGGGGCCACTCAGAGGAGAAGATGGTGAAATGCAAACAGGGGTACATGCAGTACATGTGAAAAGGATCTAGGAGTCTTGGTTGACCATAAACTTGACATGAGCCAACAGTGTGACGCGGCAGCTAAAAAAGCCAATGCAATTCTGGGCTGCATCAATAGGAGTATAGCATCTAGATCAAGGGAAATAATAGTGCCACTGTATTCTGCTCTGGTCAGACCTCACCTGGAGTACTGTGTCCAGTTCTGGGCACCACAATTCAAGAAGGACACTGACAAACTGGAATGTGTCCAGAGGAGGGCAACCAAAATGGTCAAAGGCCTGGAAACAATGCTGTCAGAGGCTGCCTCAGGTCTCAGCTCACAAAAGACCAACGCCAAGCTCTTCTTATATACAAGGATGTTTATTGTGTTGGTTTCTGCTCTCTTCACTGTGCAGCGAAGTGCTTGTCACAAGACAATGTTTACATTCCACAGTCAGAGTACTGTTGGGTTTTCCCACGGGAATGGGAAGCTGGATGTGACGTACACTGGTTTCCTGTTTTTCACTTTTTCTCTCGGTGTTCTTCATTCCGATGAGAAGGACGGTTGCTTCTCTGCTCCAGCAGAGGCAAGATGCATGTTTGTAATTTCTCTACAATGAACTGAAAATAAAGCAACTTTAAGCATGTGGCACGTACTGTTCATCATTCCGTTGTGCAAAGGACTCTGCAATATCAACATTTTGGTTATGGTTCCGGGCCCAGAAAGACGTAAATCAAACTGAGGAACAAAGACTCCAGCAGCCGAGTCGGAATGCCGGCAGAGGTACAGAGGAACGGATCGCGTTATCTGCTCTGCGCGTCAAGTTTGATTGATGAAGGTATGTGCTCATGCTCCGGGAAGCCTGCCAGTTTACAGTTTAAGGCAATGGCTGGGGAAAGCGAAAGTACTTTTTAAAAGTGCTTTTGGAAAAAGCTGCAGTACTGTGACGCAGCTCGATTTAAGCAGCAATGATGGCTGATGCAAAGCTGGTTGATGCTTTTGGGATTCCTAAGCTCATTGAGAAAAATTACACGGAGTGGGTGCAGTATGCAGAGGCAATTCTGCGGAAAGAAAGTCTGTTTAATGTTATTACAGACAACCCCCCAGCTCCAATTACAGCTGAATGGAATGCTAAGGATTCCAAAGCACGGGGAACGCTTACGTTGATAGTATCCCCAGAAGAGCTCTGTCTGTTGCGTGGAAAGACCACAGCCAGAGAAATTTGGAACTCTTTAAGAGAGGCGCACTTGAGGACAGAAGCTGGTTCCTTAATGTACTACTATGCCAAGCTGCATGATATGACTCTTGCTGAAGGTGGAGATGTGCGTAAACACCTGATGGAGATGCAGAATCTGAGACATGAGTTGCAACAGAGAGGACTCAACTTTCCAGAGGCTGTGTATTCCTTCATGATACTACATTCTTTGGGTCCAAGTTGGGAGTCCGTTGCCACACAGATTGCTGTTCAGCCAACTGCTCAGCTCACAGTAGCCTATGTTACTGCCGTGATCCAGAATGAAGCAGATCGCCGGGGTGCTAGCTGCATGGGTAAGGGGGAGTCTTCACAGACGTCATCCCAGAGTGCAGTGGAACCACCAGAGGGCGCCAAAGCTTTGAAGGCAGTGAAATGCTACTCGTGTGGACGTCTAGGCCATATGAAGAGGGAATGCAGATATCCCAGGGCCAAGACAGAGCAGCGCAGCGGAAGTTCATCGCGTGGAAAAGGCCAAAGCAAAGGCAAAGGTCCGGTCTCCAGGACAACGCAGCACAAGGCAATGGTCTCACGCTTCACTCCAAAGGTTGCAAAGGTCCAGAAGACGTCTAGATCTTTCTTCGTTGTTGATTCAGCAGCTACCCACCACATGTGCAACGATAAGAGACTGTTCGTGTCTTTTACACCGCAGGAAGGTGCGATTCACCAGGCGGATGACCACACGATTCCCAGTCAAGGCTACGGAACTGTTGTTCTTCACAGTTTGAACTTATCGATACAGGATGTACTGTATGTTCCAGATGCCACACACAATCTTCTAAGTGTGATGCAGCTGAATGAACGCAACATTGACGTTTCCTTCAAGAACAAGAAATGCACCATCACAAAGAAAGACGATTATGTATTGCATGCTGAATGTGTTGATCGTTTGTTTGTTTTGTATTATGATGATGTGGTGCAGAATGATACTTGTTGCATTGCAGGTTCTAACAAAAGTTTGCATGCAGGATGTATTCATGATTTTCACAGGAAATTTGGTCATTTGCATTTTGAGGCAGTATCTAAAATGCCTACCTTGGTTGAAGGTATGACTATTAAACCCTGCAGGTACCACATGAAGTGCAAAGCATGCGCAGCAAACAAGGTAAAAATGGCTGTGAAAGGTAAGGTGTCTAGTAGGCAAGCTACAGAACCATACCAGATTGTTCACGCTGATTTAGTTGGTCCACTATCGCCCTCTTTGGGTAGCAATAGGTTCTTCATGGTTCTCATTGATGCATTTTCCAGGTATATTTACGTGTACAATCTCAAGCAGAAATCAGAGGCTTTTCCAAGGTTTAAGGAATTCTGTGCTTGGTTGGAAAATGTGCATGGTAAGAAGATAAAAATTCTTTTCACAGATCGCGGGGGAGAATTCACTTCTCAGCAGTTTGAAGCTTTTCTGACTGAGAAAGGAATTCAACACGATTTGTCCAGTCCTCGCTCGCCATGGCAGAATGGGCTTTGCGAAAGGGCAAATCAAACATTGCTTCAAGGGTTAAAAACCTTGCTGCATGATGCCAATCTTCCAGAGAGTTATTGGGCCGAAGCTCTCTCATGTTTTACTTACAGTTATAATCGCAGGTTATCTTCAGCGATTGGTTGTACCCCCTATGAGAAGATGTTTGGCAAGAAACCATACATCAAACACATGAAAATATTTGGTTCTGACATGTGGATTCATTCACCACAAAGCTCCAAATTAGGCAAACGTGGATTGCATGGTATTTTTCTAGGTTATCAGAAAGGTTCTTACAGAATAATGATGACTGACTCTAAGACAATTAAGCTCACAAGAAGTGTTGAATACAATGCCAAATGGGGGGAGAACGTGGGAATTTTCCAATGTTATCCTGATGACAGTGATGAGACTGAGGATAAGCAACAACAACCCACACCCACTGATGAAGGTTCTGGTTCTGAGTCTGAAACTGAATCGGATACTTCGGAGGATTTCAAGAGTGCGAAAGCCTCTATGCGACCCTCTGAAAGCTCTGATCAGGAATTGGAAGAACCATTGTTCACAATAGGTCACTTTTCTCCTAAGAAGGAAGAGTGTTGAAGACCAAAGGCTAATTCGCAGGTCACAAAGAGCCACTAAAGGCAGACCTCCAAAGAGATTTGCTGATGAATTTGCTAAGACAGCAGTAGCAGCTGTTAAAAGCTCCAAGAAGGTATTTGAACCTTCAAGTTTCCAAGAAATCCAGGATTTGGATTCTAAGGAAGCTGAGCCATGGTTAAATGCAATGAAGGCTGAGCTTGATTCCTTAGAAAGGAACAAAACTTGGGAGCTAGTTCCAGTAGTTCCAGGAATGAAACTGCTTGAAAGCAAATGGGTCTTCAAAGCGAAGACTGATCAGAATGGCAAGATAGTCAGACACAAAGCCAGATTGGTAGCCAGAGGTTTTGCACAAGTACCAGGTGAAGACTATCACGAGACCTACTCACCCACTGTGAGATATGAGAGCATTAGGCTTATGCTCAAGCTAGCTGCAGAGGAGAATCTACACATTAGTCACCACGATGTGAATACAGCATTTTTGTACGGATCTCTAGGTGAATCACTTTATATGTTTCCACCTGATGGCGTACAGGTAAAACAGGGATTTGTTTGTGCTCTGAAAAAGTCCCTTTATGGTCTCAAACAAAGTGCACGGTGCTGGCACACAAAACTCACTGAAGCATTGTTTTCTCTAGGTTTTCAACAAGGGAAAGCTGATCCATGTGTATTTGTCAAAGAGGAGGGGCAAAAGAAGCTGTATTGTTTGTTTTATGTTGATGATATTTTATTCTTTTGGAAAGATGTCACAATGTACAATAACGCCCTAGCTCAACTGAAAGAGCACTTTGACATGAAAGATCTTGGTGAGGTAAACAATTACCTATCTCTGGAAATAGAGAAAGATCAAAGTGGTAACATTCTAGTACACCAGTCACGGAAAATTGCTGATGTGTTAAGCAAACTAAACCTGATGGATGCTAACCCTGTAGACACACCGATGACAACAGGTTATCAGGTAGAAGACACTGAAGAAGCATTTTCTGACACTACACTGTACAGAAGTGTGCTAGGTAAGCTAAACTTCATTGCCAGATGTTCAAGACCTGACATTGCTGTTAGCTGTAATTTGCTAAGCAGACAAGTTAACAATCCTACTGTTAAGGATTGGAAAGCACTGAAACGCATAGCACGCTATTTGAAAGGCACTATGCATTACAGACTGAGATTTAACAATCAGAAGTCTGGTGGTCTTGAAATTTTTGCAGATGCAAGTTTTGGAAGTGACACTACAGACAGGAAAAGTACGTCTGGAGTTTGCTACATGTACAATCAGGGTCTATTTGATTGGTCATGCAAGAAGCAAACAACAATTAGCTTAAGTACTTGTGAAGCTGAACTGAATGCACTGTCTTATTCACTTAAGGATTGTGAATGGTTGTTACAATTGTGCAAAGACATGAAAATTCCTGTCAAATGTCCGATCCAGGTTTACCAGGACAACAAAGCATGTTTGGCTTTGCTGAATTCGGAAGGTTGTAAGCAAAGCACAAAGCACTTGCAATTGAAGTTGCAACATGCTAGGGAACATATTCAGAAGGGACTCGTAACGGTGTCCTATATGCCAGGTAATGAAATTCCTGCTGATGTATTGTCCAAGATTGTATCAAGGGATCAACACTGTACCTATGTACAGAAGTTGGGTTTGTACTGATGTTGTACGAACACGCTGCCCAGTGATGTTCACGGAAAGGGGGAGGATGTTGGTTTCTGCTCTCTTCACTGTGCAGCGGAAGTGCTTGTCACAAGACAATGTTTACATTCCACAGTCAGAGTACTGTTGGGTTTTCCCACGGGAATGGGAAACTGGATGTGACGTACACTGGTTTCCTGTTTTTCACTTTTTTCTCTCGGTGTTCGTTATTCCGAGGAGGAGGATGGTTGCCTCTCTGCTCCAGCAGAGGCAAGATGCAAGTTTGTAATTTCTCAACTCTGAACTGAAAATAAAGCAACTTTAAGCATGTGGCACGTACTATTCGTCATTCCGTTGTGCACAGGACTCTGCAATATCAACAGGGCTCTGGCACTTCCGGCGCCGGAGTCGTCACAAGAAGTTATACCCGATACTCCCTTTAACATTCAGGAGCAACAGGGCACATCTGCCGCTGCGTCGGTCAGCGGTCAGATAGAAACTGCTGCTATCGGACGCCCCAACACTCGCGCCCAATCAGCCATTGCTAAGAAAACCACCGCAGGCACTGGTAAAGGTAAGGCACCCGCTAAGGTTGCCAGTAAGGGAAAGGCGCCTTCTAAGGGGACCGGCAGTAATACCATGGCGCAGGCAATAGGCACCCACAGTGTTTTTCAGGAGCAGCAGCCCCAGCACAGTTCAACGGAAGGTAGCTCGGGTTCCGACTCTGATACGGAGCAGATGGAACCCCAAGTCGCCCAGCCGGCTGCCAATGAGAACTCGGCCAGCAGTGAGGTGCAAGGGGGCAAAAGAAAGTCCAAGAAGAAGCATACGTCGGCTAAGAAGAAAAGAAGTAAGCAGTCCGAGAAAGAGGATGAGTAAGGTACGTCATCCTTGGATTCTGATAGCAAGGGCCCTATGGATGGTTACTTGGGTTTCGGGGAACATAATAATGGGATCCCACTTTGGGCACATGAGAGGAGGGCTAATTCACACTGTAAGACGTTCAATGGAACATTGGAATGGAAGGACGGGGCGTTGGTGGAAGATGTAAAGGTTTCCACCAATCAAATTCAAAAAATCCTTTATTAGGCATAACACACCACACATTAACAAACAAACATCATATACAGACTGTATAAAATACGGGCTCAACGAACACAATTTATCCTAGTCCTATTCTTAACTCCAAGAAATGAATCGATGTACAAAGATAATATAATACAACACAGCAACATCACCTACCATTAAAACCAGTAAGTCTCTTTATCATGGCCCATTCTTTCTTCATGGACAGCACTTAAAAATTCAGCCGCTATTAAAGTAATTTGATCATCGCTGTCCGCCAGCAGGTCCTGAACAGTTGGTTGTGTAAAAATCTGTCTATTAAATTTTAGGGCCTCAAATAATTGTTTTCTGGCATAACTGCCGAAATCTCAGGAAAAGAATATATGCTCTAGAGCATCGGGTTCCTGTTTTCTGCATTTGCAGAGACGCTCTAATTCTGGGATAGCTAAGTATCTTCCTCTCACTACCATCGAGGGAAACATGTTGAATCTGGCCAACATAAACAGCCTACACGATTCATGTTTCTTCAAATTTGTCATGTATCCCTTTTGGAAATCTCTACACAAAGGGAGATTTAAGTGGATAGGAGAGCAAGTGCTGTGCTTTGCAACCTCAAACATGGCGAGAACACTTTTTTCTGTGAGAGTCTTTCTGATAATTTCCCATGTATCTTTGGGATCATAGATTTCAAAGTCAGTTAGAGTGAGCCCTATCGAATCCAGTTTTCTCTTACAAATCAATGATAGATTGTAGATTGCACTATCATTCAAAAGATCATAAAGTAGAGAATTAGGGGATAGGGCTCTATAATGGAGGAAAATCCAATATTTCAAGGTCCTCAACCATGCTCTTACTGATAAAGGCAATATTCCCAGCTCACAACATATTGTTTCATATTTTACAGAGTTTGCAAGTCCTAGTAATGACCTCAGAAGGGATGCGTGACATTTATCCAACCTCTTGAGGTCACCTGAAATCCACACTGGTGTGCCATATAGAAGTTGGGCACAAAGTTTCATGTCAATCACTTGCAATACAGCTGGAATAAATCTATTTCCCACTGGAGAAAAAAAGTAGGATTTAATATGGTGGGCTGTCACTTTGGCCTTAACTATTGCAGCACATATATGTGTATTCCAATTCATATTGTTTTTAAATGTGATTCCCAGATAATTGAAGTGCTTAACTTCCTGTATTAAATGTCCATTAATTATACAGCCTTTTGGGTTCCCTCTCTTTCTAAATTGCATAATCTTTGTCTTATCATAATTAATTTTGAGATTATTGAGAGAGCAGTAGTTTGAGAAACTCTTAAATAATTTTTTAAAACCCAAAACAGAGAGTGAGATCATTACAGCATCATCTGCGTAAAGTAATAAAAAAAGTGGGCTATTGTTTAAATAAGGAGTATGAGTGGTTGCATTTTGAAGAAATAATGGTAGGTCAGATAAAAATAGATTAAATAGGGTAGGGGCCAGGATACAGCCTTGCCTAACTCCTCAATTATTCAGAATAGGTCATGCAAGTCTACCATCTTTTGATCTTTCTTGGGGGAGAGCGCAGTAGGAATAAATTAAGTTATTTTCAAAACTTTCGAACCAGTTACCTTGGCTCGCCTCATATAAAGTCTCGGGAGAATCTGGTCTTTGAAGATCATTAGTAAGTAACTCTGGGTGGTGATTAGGCAAGTCCTCAGTGGCTTTTATATCAATTAAAGTGTGGTATTCAGCCTTTTGATGAGGTGCTGCAGTCGAGATTGCAGAACTGGGGACTAGTGGGGTAGGAGAGGCCTCATTTTTAAAGTACCTTGATATTTTTACACCACTTGTCCTTAGGTGTTCTCTATGTTTATATATCAGTTTTGCCAATCTCCGATCATGGAATGTAACCACCGCCCTGGCAAGCAAGCCATCGTAATATAGATATTCCACTTGGTCCAACTCCGAGGGATTACTCAAAATACCTGGCATGTATGCCTTAAGGAAGTTCAGTAGATGGACTTTGCGATCCTCTTGAGATAAAAATCCTGGGGGCTTAGGATAGCTTGAAAAAAAAAGCTTGTTTTGAAGCAACACCAGCTTCCAGTTCTTATTTGTTGGAATGCTCCCCTTATTGGATTTGGTGTTGTCTATGGTTAAAACATAGGCCCATGGATCTTGGGGCAGTAAATCTTGCTTAGAGCTTGGTGGTGGAGCAAGCGCTGAAGGTTTTAGACAATCCAGAGCTTTATCAGCACAGACGTTTGAGGGCAAGTCCTGTTTGACTGACTTCATGGCTAAAGACTTCACCAGGTTCCCTCTAGTCCCAGAGGCTGTTGTGCTCTCGAGTAGGTTAAAAAGCTTTTTAAAAACCATTTTTTAATAATACACTGTCTTAAGATTTTTTATGTTTTTACTTTTTAAACATTTTTTACAGCTGTGAATCTCCTTTTACAAGCATTAGCTCTGCAGACTTTCTTACCCTTCCTTAATGGGCCACTCCTCCATAGGGTGGAGGCGAGTCCCTGATTACTTTCCAGTTCTGCAGGCATTCCGGGTTTTCTCTAGAGAGTTTTACAGGAGTCAGCCATGATGGTAAGGATTTTTGTACAAGAGTCCAAGTAGGACTTTATGGATTCAATGTCCTCAGTAAGGAGCACTAGCCATTTGATGATTGAGAGACCCTCTTCATTTGTCTCGTGGGGATGAGGATAAGAGTCTTTCGAAGGTTTAATATTTCCCAAGGCCAATTCCGAAATTTGTTTTAACATTAGTTCCTCCATTTTTTGATCTAACGATGGTTCGGGGAGAACTTGGGATTTGGCTTTCAGTTTCGGGGATGCTTCGTCGACTGTATCAAGGATATTTTGTGTTGCTTCCATTATATTCAGGCTTTTATCACTGCTTTTAGTACACTCCTTTCTTTGCATAACCAGTCCTTCACTATGGCTGTAAGAGAGGTTGGTAGGAGAGAGTAGAATTTCTCTTCCCTTCTTGTTCTTATTCTCATTGATTTCAATCGTTTCCTCATTTGTCCCACATTTTACTCTGTTCATGTAGAAGCGAGTGATTTTTGTTTGTGCTTTCTTTAGAGTGGCTCTTTTAAAGGTGGGTCTTACAGCCTTCAGAGAAAAGCCTGAGGTTTTGCAGCCACTCCTGGTCGTCACCATTGTTTCTTTAAAGTTGTAAATTATTTCTTTTTGTTGTAATAAATACGCTACAATGCATTGATTGAGATAAATAGACAAGAGGTAATTGCAAAAGTGAAGAAAGACAACGCGGTGGAGAAAGACAACGTGGTGGAGAAGCAAGTGTGACCTTACTTCTTCAGTTGCTGCAAAGTGATTACCGCAGAGGCTCTGGCACTCCCCCGGTAATAATCAAGATGCTTAAAAATGATGTGGTGTGGTGAGCCAGTGTGGTGTAGTGGTTAAGAGCGATAGTCACGTAATCTGGGAAACCGGGTTCGTGTCTCCGCTTCTCCACATGCAGCTGCTGGGTGACCTTGGGCCAGTCACACTTCTGTGAAGTCTCTCAGCCCCACTTACCTCACAGAGTGTTTGTTGTGGGGGAGGAAGGGAAAGGAGAATGTTAGCCGCTTTGAGACTCCTGAAGGGGAGTGAAAGGCGGGATATCAAATCCAAACTCTTCTTCTTCTTCTAATATATATATATATATATATATGCTTTCGTAGATTTTCACGGGTACAGGAATGCAGGTTTTGGTGTTTTCGGGTATCTTCCCGTGTAAGAGTTGGGGTGTCTAGGCGACGTTTCGACGAGGTCTCACTCGTCATCTTCAGGCTGGTGCTTTCGGCTTCTTGTTACTAGAACAGAGCAGGATCTCAGTGTTTGAGTTCCTATAAATACTGTTGAGGGGGTGTGGTGTATAGCCTCCAACGTTCTGGGCAGAGAGGAAGTTCCCAGGTTATTGTGCCTTTTCTTCTTTTGTTCATTAATTACTTGAGGGATATCTTGAGTGATTTCTTGAGTGATATTCTGAGTACCACTTAGGAGGGTCATTAGGTGTGGATTAGTTGCTAAAGCTTTCGTGTCTTGACCTCTTGAGCTTGTGAAGAGTTTTTCTGAGTTTTTCTGAGAAGAGTTTTTCTGAGAAGATGGCTGTACTGCACTTAGTTGTGCTCTTAGTTGAGCACAACTAAGTGCAGTACAGCCATCTTCTCAGAAAAACTCTTCTCAGAAAAACTCAGAAAAACTCTTCACAAGCTCAAGAGGTCAAGACACGAAAGCTTTAGCAACTAATCCACACCTAATGACCCTCCTAAGTGGTACTCAGAATATCACTCAAGAAATCACTCAAGATATCCCTCAAGTAATTAATGAACAAAAGAAGAAAAGGCACAATAACCTGGGAACTTCCTCTCTGCCCAGAACGTTGGAGGCTATACACCACACCCCCTCAACAGTATTTATAGGAACTCAAACACTGAGATCCTGCTCTGTTCTAGTAACAAGAAGCCGAAAGCACCAGCCTGAAGATGACGAGTGAGACCTCGTCGAAACGTCGCCTAGACACCCCAACTCTTACACGGGAAGATACCCGAAAACACCAAAACCTGCATATACAGGAACCTACATTCCTGTACCCGTGAAAATCTACGAAAGCAAATATATATATATATATATATATATGTAGGTTTTGGTGTCTTCGGGTGTCTTCCCGTGTAAGAGTTGGGGTGTCTAGGCGACGTTTCGACGAGGTCTCACTCGTCATCTTCAGGCTGGTGCTTTCGGCTTCTTGTTACTGGAACAGAGCAGGATCTCAGTGTTTGAGTTCCTATAAATACTGTTGAGGGGGTGTGGTGCAGAATATCACTCAAGATATCACTCAAGATATCCCCCAAGTAATTAAGGAACAAAAGAAGAAAAGGCACAATAACCTGGGAACTTCTTCTCTGCACCACACCCCCTCAACAGTATTTATAGGAACTCAAACACTGAGATCCTGCTCTGTTCCAGTAACAAGAAGCCGAAAGCACCAGCCTGAAGATGACGAGTGAGACCTCGTCGAAACGTCGCCTAGACACCCCAACTCTTACACGGGAAGACACCCGAAGACACCAAAACCTACATTCCTGTACCCGTGAAAATCTACGAAAGCATATATATATATATATATATATATATATATATATATATATATATATATATATATATATATATATATATATATATTCTTTCAGGGCCTCAGTACCTTAAAACTTGGAGTTAAAAATTTAATTAAACTAAACTAGGATCATTAGCTCCATCACAGGGCTCCCTGCACGTCAGTTTTGGGTAAAAGGGAGAGGTTCCAAGGCCTCCCCAGGCCCTTATCAGGTAAGCAGTTTTTCTTTCCTCCCAAAGATTTCTCTCTAATCACGTTCTGTTCCTTTAGGGAGTTATACTCACTCGGCTGCAGTAAAAGTTCACAGCAAGGTTCCTTCAGCTATTAATCTCGGAACTGAATTTCGCAACGCTGTTTTTCACAACAGAGACCTACTTCTTTTTCTTTCTTTTTTATAATATTTTATTAGGTTTTATCAATAGAAAAGTTTAGAAAAATACAAAAACGAAAAAGATACAAAATTACAAAATACAAAAATACAGACATTGAACACAAAAAAGAAAAAGAAAAAACACATATAAAAGAAAACAAAAATTCCCTCTTTCTTAATTTCTCATCTTTAGTTAACTTATTTTCCTGACTTCCTCACGTCTCCCATTTTTGTATCCCTTTTAAAAATTGGTTCAGCAAATTCATGTCCTATTAGTTTATCTATTATTAATCCAATCTTACATTTTACCTTGTTGCTAGAACCCCTGCAATTCATTTCAATGTCATCAGCATTCAAAAATTTTACAATATTTCTGCAAATAAGTTTTAAATTTCCTCCAATCTTCTTCCACCAACTCTTCTCCCTGGTCTCGGATTCTGCCAGTCATAACAGAGACCTACTTCTTGTTGTCTTGTTGTCTTTGAGTCTCTCTTGCTCTCTCGAACTTTTAACTTGAGCTTTTAACTCAAGCCTTGTGAGTATATTAGTTGAAGAGCAGCTGCCAAATGTTGTAGATAAAATACTGAGGCTGATAAGAGCTGAATAAAAACTGATAAAACTAATAAAAACTAATAAAAAACTGCACAACTGCTGTGGAGCTCAAGTCAGTGCTTCCACTAACTTTCCACCAATCAGTCGACTGATTTTATATTGGGGAACCATTTGTCCCAGAGGAAGAGGAATGAGATCCTCAATGGCGACTATGTAGATATGTTTACACCTTCTCCCTCCTACCAAGCTAACTGGGAAAGGGGAAAAGAAGCGCTCTTTCAGTAAACGGAGGTATAGGACGAACGCACCTTTGAGAACTGGTTGGATGGGTACCAGGTCTTCATGGGAGTTATCTGTGTGGCTTATCCTAAACGTTCAATGGATCTGGATGCTTATTTGGCTCATGTGAGGTGGGCTCACACGCTGGCAGGTGAGACTGCGGCATTAACGTATGAGAATTTTCGTAGAAACGCTTCTCTCGTGCCCTCCACCCGGTGGGACCTAAGGGACCCCAATTACTGGGGCGAGGACATTAACCCCTATATCGAAAAGAAAAACCAGGAATTGGCCAAGTCGGGTAAGACAGAGGCAAAACGGTGCCGCCAGTGCTGGGAGTACAACAGGGGTGTGTGTTCGCGACCTTCCTGTAAGTATCTTCATGAATGTGAGCGGTGCCTGGGAAACCACCCCGCCTCTGTTGGGATTCGCAGGATACTGGATAAGTCTGCAGGCTTCAACAGGATGATGCAATACTCTGCTGGGTCAGAGTGACTCAGCAGGAGTGTGATTAGTGTAATTGGCTATCACCTGTTTTAAAAAGGAAAGCCTGTTTAACAGGGGGTGTGGTGGTTGTGCCGTAGTGTGGTGGTGCTGTGGTGGAGAGTATTCGTTTGTAAGTACTCTGTATGGACTGTTTCTTTTGTAAATGCCTGTATATAGCTCACATTAAAAAGGACTGCACTGAAAAACCTGGAACTCTTAGTGTTTCGCTGAAAACGCCGCGTGGAATACGCGACAGGGTTATGGGCCCAGCACGCTTCCGCTGCGCAAGAGTACAGGAGGCAGTTATCTAGCCGTGGGTGCTGGAGGAGAGCTGCAGGGATGGAGCAGTCCAGAACTGGCGTGTTGCTGGAGAAGCTGACGGCCACGAACTACAGCATCTGGTAGGTCCGCATGCAACACTTCCTCAAGCGTGAGGGCCTGTGGAAGGTGGTGGAAACTCCACCGCAGCCCCCTGAGGAGGATGAGGACGACGATGAAAAGCTGGCACTAGCAGAGGCCCAGCTTGAAAAGGATGAGAAAGCTTTGGCTACGATCATCCTTGGAGTGGATGACAGCCAGCTAGTCTACATAGATGATAAGGTGACGGCAAGTGAGGCGTGGAATGTGCTCAAGGCTGTCCATGTGCGAGAGACAGCTGGCTCACTGATAACACTGACCAGGAGACTGTACCGGTGTCGGAAGAAACCGGGGGACTCCCTGGTAAACCACCTAAAATTCCTAACAGGCTGTTTCCAGGAGCTAGCCTTAAGAGGGAGGCCTGTGGGGGAAGAGGACAAAGTCTTTATAGTCCTGAGTTCCCTTGACGACAGCTATGATATGCTGGTCAACTCCCTCGAGTCTGTAGAGACTGATAAGCTGACTCTGGAATACGTGACCGGACGGTTGTATGCAGAGGAGGACAGGCGTGCAGAGCGAAAGATGACCTCAGCCCAGCTGTTGGAGCATCCCAGAGGGAGCAACAGCCGGGAAGAGCAGAGGTGTCGGGAGCCGGAGAAACAGCCAGGAGGAGCTGCTGCAGACCAGCCGGTGGTCAACAAAGTAAAAAGGTGTTTTTGCTGCAAGTCCAGTGGACATCTGCTTCAGGACTGCCCGAGAAAACAACAAAAACAGCGGAAGCACAAGTGGCAGCAGAGGGAGTCTACCGCTTGGGTGTCTGCAGATGGTCAAGAAAATGAAGAGCTGTGGGTTCTGGACAGTGGAGCTTCTCAAACCTTTTGTAAAAGAAAAGGATTGCTAACTGATGCTAGGGCTTCAAACAAAAAACATGTAAGTCTTGCTACGGGCCAGAAAGCAAATGTGGTTTGTGAGGGGGAGGTTGTGTTTCCACAGCTGGGACACACATTCAGGAATGTGTTGTGTGTGCCTAGTTAGCAAAACAATCTCCTGAGCATTCCTGATTTGGCAAAAGCAGGCTTTGAAGTAAATTTTGTGGGAGATCAGTGCCAGATAAAGCAAAATGGGGCAGTGTTGGCAAATGCTAGCCTTAGAACTAATATGTATGTACTGCAGTGTGAATCTAAGGTTGCGAATGTGCAAAATGTCCTGACCCATGATATGTGTATTCATCTCCTGCACAGGCGTCTAGCTCATGCTAGCTATAAGGTGCTAAACAAAACATTGGAGTTGTGTGGGGGGATGAAAAACATAAAAAGTTGTGATAATTACTTAGACTGCAATATCTGCAAGGAGGTTAAAAGCAGGGCTTGCCCAGTAGCAAGAGCAAGCCAGAGAGAAACCAAAAAACCACTGGAGTTGATTCATGCTGATGTAACTGGTCCTTTTCCGCCAAGTGTCTCCCACAACAAGTACTGTTTGATCCTAGTGGATGATTTTTCTAGATTTGGCTGGATCTATCCATTAAAGCAAAAGTCTGGCATTGCCCAAACTTTGAAGTTCTGGGTAAGAAGGGTAGAAAGGCAACTTGGTGAAAAGGTGTGCTCTATTCAATCAGACAGGGGAGGGGAGTTTATGGCAAGCTCCCTAAGAAACTGGTTGCGTTCCCAAGGGATTAAACATAGGCTTACCAATGTGGCCACGCCTCAAAAGAACGGAGTAGCAGAGCGTAGGGGAGGTGTCTTGCAGACACAAATGAAAGCATTGTTAGCAGATGCAAATATCCCAATTAAGTACTGGGCTGAAAGTATTAAGACTGCGAATTATATTGGGAATCGCTTGTGGTCAAGGGTACTAGATAACATACCCTATAAAATTCTCTATAACAAAAGTCCCAGTTTACAACATTTAAGAATCTTTGGGACAAAGGCATGGGTTGACATACCTGTGAAAAACCGAAGAAAAGGTGGGAAAAGGGCACAGCAGTTGCTATTTCTTGGGTATGAAAGTGGTACGAAAGCCTACAGGTTTGAAGATGATAAAAACCTTTTGAGTTATAGTCGATCAGCCAGCTTTAATGAGCAAAGAAATTGGCCCAAGATACATGCAAACCTGCTGCCAGGAAAAGTTTTACTGCCGAGCATACCTGATAAGGCAGCTGAAACAAAGCTAAGAATTGGCAGCTCTCCCAGAGAAACTGAAAGGGAGGAAGTAAAGGTTGAGCATTTATCTCCAGCTGCTAGCATGGAGCAGGGAAGAGAAGAAAGTGGAACAGGGACAGGAGGAGGTAGTTCTACAGAGTCAATCCACCCCAAAAGCAGTCCTGAAGGTAGCCCAGGGGGTGAGATTAATGAACCAAGGAGGTCTGCAAGAAGTAATAAAGGTCAACCTCCAGACCGTTATGGGTTCCCAGCCACCATAAACCAGGTTGTGTAACTGAGCCAGAAAACTTTGAAGAAGTGCTAGAGTTACCTACTCTAGAGAAAGAGGCGTGGTTAAAGGCAATGCAGGCAGAGTATAACTCTCTGCTAAACAACAATGTGCTTGTACCTTCAGAATTGCCTGAAGGTAAAAAGCCCATAAGCTGTAAGTGGGTTTTTAAAGTGAAAAAGCTGGCTGATGGAAGTTGTCAGAGGAAAGCCAGGTTGGTTGCATGGGGCTTTACACAGAGGAAAATGATACATTATGATGAAGTGTTTGCCCCAACAGCAAAGGCTGAAACAGTAAAATCAGTTTTAGCAATGGCAAGTCTGAGAGGGTTAAAAGTTAATCATTTTGATGTTGCCTCAGCATATTTAAATGCTCCTATTGACGCTGAGGTGTATTTACAGCAAATACCAGGTTATGAGCTGGGAAAAGACAGCATGGTGTTAAAACTGCAAAGGGCACTATACGGTTTACACCAAAGTGCACGTCTATGGCATGACTGCATAGACACAACTTTGAAAAAGATGGGATTCAAACAAAGCCTGGCTGATTCCTGTTTATATTCAGCAATGGTGCAAGGAAGTGTTTGTTATTTACTTTTGTATGTTGATGATATCTGTCTAATAACAACTGCACAAAAGCATAGAATCATAGAATCATAGAGTTGGAAGAGACCACAAGGGCCATCGAGTCCAACCCCCTGCCAAGCAGGAAACACCATCAGAGCACTCCTGACATATGGTTGTCAAGCCTCTGCTTAAAGACCTCCAAAGTATCCAATATTTCCAGGCCTTTGACCATTTTGGTTGCCCTCCTCTGGACACGTTCCAGTTTGTCAGTGTCCTTCTTGAATTGTGGTGCCCAGAACTGGACAGAGTACTCCAGGTGAGGTCTGACCAGAGCAGAATACAATGGCACTATAACTTCCCTTGATCTAGATGCTATACTCCTATTGATGCAGCCCAGAATTGCATTGGCTTTTTTAGCTGCCGCGTCACACTGTTGGCTCATGTCAAGTTTGTGGTCAACCAAGACTCCTAGATCCTTTTCACATGTACTGCTCTCAAGGGACGGGTTCTCCATGGGATTTAGAATCCCAGTAGCATTCCCCCCCAACACCGTGGACCCCCAAAATCAGAAGTCTGTGCGGGAAAGGCCAGAGATAGTTAGGAAAAATATACAGAAGGAGATCACGGCAGGCAGGGTTGCAGGCCCTTTTCCCGAGCCCCCTCTGGAGGGACTTCACCTATCCCCTCTGGGCATAGTACCTAAAAAAGCTCCGGGGGAATTTCGCATGATCCACAACCTCTCTTACCCAAGGGGAGGTTCAGTGAATGATGCAATACCTCAGGAACTGTGCACGGTAAAATACGCCTCTTTTGACCAGGCAGTCAAAATGATTTGTAGATTTGGCCGAGGAGCGCTCCTAGCGAAATGCGACATCGAGTTCGCATTCTGCCTCCTGCCTGTGCATCCAGAAGATTTCCGTTGGTTGGGGTTTAGATTTGAGGGGGCGTATTTCATTGATAAGGCAATGCCTATGGGCTGCTCCGTCGCATGCTCTGCATTCGAGTCCTTTAGTACCTTTCTTGATTGATTTGTCAGAAACAAAAATTCTCATGTGCTTGATGTATGGTTTCTTGCCAAACATCTTTTCATAGGGGGTACAACCAATCGGTGATTATAATCTGTGATTATAGGTGTAAACAAAACAGCCGAGCGCTTCTGCCCAATAACTCTCTGGAAGATTGGCATCATGCAGCAAGGTTTTCAAGCCTTGAAGCAATGTTTGGCTTGCCCTTTCACAAAGTCCATTCATCCAAGGAGACCGTGGACTTGACAGGCCATGTTGAATTCCTTTCTCAGTCAGAAAAGCTTCAAACTGCTGAGAAATGAATTCTCCCCCTCGATCTGTAAATAAACATTTCACCTGTTTATCATGCACATTTTTCAACCAAGCACAGAATTCCTTGAACCTAGGAAATGCTTCTGATTTCTGCTTGAGATTGAACACATGAATATATCTGGGATATGAATCAATGAGAACCATAAGGTACCTGGCTCCACCCAAAGAGTGTGTTAGTGGACCAACGAGATCAGCATGCACTACCTGGTATGGTTCTGTAGCTTGTCTACTAGACACTTTACCTTTTGCAGCCATTTTGACCTTGTTTGCTGCGCATGCCTTGCACTTCATGTGGTACCTGCAGGGTTTAATTGTCATACCTTCAACTAAGGCAGGCATTTTGGAACTGCCTTGAAGTTTAAATGACCAAATTTCCTGTGATAATCATGGATACATCCTGCATGCAACACCTTGTTAGTATCTGCAATACAAGTTTCATCCTGCACAACATCAACAGAATCATCATAATGCAATACAAACAAATGATCAATATAATCAGCATGCAATACAAAGTCATCTTTCTTGGTGATGGTGCACTTCCTCTTCTTGAAGGAAACGTCTATGTCCTGTTCAGTCAGCTGCGAGACGCTCAATAGGTTGTGTACAGTATCTGGAACAAAAAGAATGTTGCGTATTGATGCATCCAAGCTGTGAAGAATAACCGTTCCATAGCCTTGAGTGGAGATCGTGTGGTCATCCGCTTGGTGAATTGCACCTTCCTGTGGAGTAAAGGACACGAACAGGTGTTTGTCTTTGCAGATGTGCCTCCCGAGTCGATGATGAAGAAAGATCTAGACGTCTTCTGGACCTTTGGAGTGAAGCGTGAGACCATTGCCTTGTGTTGCGTCGTCCTGGACTTCTGACCTTTGCCTTTGCCTTTTCCATGTGTTGAGCTTTCGCTGCGCTGCTCTGTTGCCTTGGCCTTGGGATGTTTGCAATCCCTCTTCATGTGGCCTAGACGTCCACACAAGTAGCATTTCACTGCCTTCAAAGCTTTGGTGCCATCTAGTGTCCTTCGGAATCGCCCTCTAACAAATAATTAATGACCTGAGCCTTTGATAAGGCTCCAAGGCACGTTCCCCCATTCAGCAGAGTTTCCAAAGCAGCAGAAGTGATGAGATTTATGGCTACATCACTATGCTTTATTTCTTACTACACAGACAGCAAAGAAATATACATCCTCTCTCTATGAAAGCAGAGAGCAACTGGAACAAAGGAAACAGGAAACCAGTAAACATCACATCCGTCTCCCTTCTCCCGTGAGACTTCCAATAGCCTGGACTGTCTCTGGAATGTAAACAGAGCCTTGTGACTCTAAGCAGCTGCTCAGTGGCAAACAGAAACTAACAGTCACTCCCTGCTGGGATATTCATGGTAACTACTCAATAGTCGTTATATTGACCCTACTCAATAAATATGACTAACTAGGGTATAGGGACGCGGGTAGTGCTGTGGTCTAAACCACTGAGCCTCTTGGGCTTGCCAATCAGAAGGTCGGCGGTTCGAATCCCCGTGATGGGGTGAGCTCCCGTTGCTCGGTCCCAGCTCCTGCCAACCTAGTACTTCAAAAGCACACCAAAAAGTGCAAGTAGGTATTGCTCCAGCGGGAAGGTAAACAGTGTTTCCGTGCACTGCTCTGGTTTCGGTGTTCCATTGCGCCAGAAGCGGCTTAGTCATGCTGGCCACATGACCCAGAAAAACTGTCTGCAGACAGTTTTTTTTGCTCCCTCAGCCTGTAAAGCGAGATGAGCGCCACAACCCCAGAGTTGTCTGCGACTGAACTGTCAGGGGTCCTTTACCTTTACCTTTTTAACTAGGGTATATGAATTTCAGTGTGTCTGCTGTCAAGAAAACTTAGTTGAATGAAAGCTAATGTTTTTAATTGTTTTTAGAAGTCTTAAAAAAGTCTTGAAAATTATTAATGACCTGGTTGCCACCTGGGGCTCCTTCAGAAGGAGCAGGATATAAATTGAATAAATAATAATAAATACATAATGTGTGCTTGGGACCTGAGATCTTTGTACCCATTTTTCATACCTGGCTGCAGTGCCTGATAAATCACTGAAATTGATATACCCTAGTTAAAAAGGTAAAGGTAAAAGACCCCTGACAGTTAGGTCCAGTCAAGGGCAACTATGGGGTTGCGGCGCTCATCTCGCTTTCAGGCCGAGGGAGCCGGTGCTTGTCCACAGACAGCTTTCCGGGTCATGTGGCCAGCAAGGCTAAACTGCTTCTGGCGCACGGAAACACCATTTACCTCCTGCCACAGCAGTACCTATTTATCTACTTTCACTGGCGTGCTTTCGAACTGCTAGGTTGGCAGGAGTTGGGACAGAGCAACGGGAGCTCACTCTGTTGCAGGGATTTGAACCGCCGACCTTCTGATTGGCAAGCCCAAGAGGCTCAGTGGTTTAGACCACAGCGCCACCCGCGTCCCTTTTCCCTCCAAGGTAGGCAGTGACTGATAAAGTACTTCTAGCCTTTCAGAAAAGTTGTTGTTTATTAAATTTGTATACCACCCTTCATCCATAGATCTCAAGGCTGTTCAAAACATAAAAATACAATATAAGAACATAAAATACTTAATAAAAACAATACAAACTAATACTCCCTCCCTCAAACACACGCTTACTCAGCCAAAAAGGCCTGGTTGAAGAGGAACATTTTTGCCTGGGAATTTAGAATATGAGATGCAGCTGACCAGAGAGACTTTGAGTGCATAGAGACATGCCTCACGGCTGTGCAGGGTTGGGCGATGTCAACTTTTCAACATTGTGGTGTTGAAAAATGGAGGGAAGAACAAGCTGTGTTGGGACCAGCCCTGCAAGGTGCTGGAGTGAAACTGCTGAGGCCCTTCATCCAGGTAGCATAATTACATCTTACTTGAACATATATAATGTGGTTAGTTTGGGGGATTCAGTGGTTAAAGTAGCCAGGCCAGCTTTTGGGTGAGTCAGTGGGCCTGGGCATGGTATAACAAAGGAAGTGGCTTTGTACCAGAGGACAAATGGGTGGGCCCTGGGCCCCCTCCCTCACCTGGCTGCTAGTGAGAAGGGCAATAGCCAGCGTTGTGTGAGAGAGCTGGGCTAGAAGCAGGCGGCTGGCAGAAGCCAGGGCGTCAGAGCTGTACCCGATTCCTGCTTGGAATCCAAGGCTGTGGTCGTGGGAGAAGCAAGACCCTTTCGGGGTGCTGATGCTGTGAGCACCTCCATTGTAGACTCAGGTTGTATATATGTGTAGATAAACCATCTCTCCTAAAGACATAACAATTGCTGCTGTCCATCATTCCAAGGAAACCGAACATGGGTAAGTGCCTGAAACCCCTGGAGTCCCACACCCTTCGGAGACTGGGGTAGTGAAGCACAAAAGAGGGTGTGTCTACTTGAATTTGCTTCAATTCATGCAAATTAGTATCAAATAAATTGTTGTAATAATTTTAAGGTGCACACGCTTAGTGGGCCACACTCCACAGAAAACCAGTAATAATAATAAGTTATTATTTATACCCCACACATCTCGCCGGGCCTCCCCAGCCCCTCTGGGTGGCTTCCAACAGGGTATTAAAAACACAATAAAACGTGAAACATTCCCTAAACAGGGCTGCCTTCAGGCGTCTTCTAAAAGTCAGAGAGCTGTTTACAGTATTCCCTTGACAACTGATGGGAGGGTGTTCCACAGGGCGGGTGCCATTACCAAGAAAGCCCTCTGCCTGTTTCCCTGTAACCTCACTTTTCGCAGGGAGGAAACCGCCAAAAAGCCCTCGGCACTGGGCCTCAGTGTCCAGGCTGAATGACGGGGGTGGAGACACTCCTTCAGGTCTACTGGACTGAGGCAGTTTAGGTGTGCTGGTCCAGGGGGGAGGTTACTGTTATTGGTTTCAGAACTCACAGGGTTAAGGAGTTCTGGTGACGTCTCTTTCCTGAGGCGTGGTTAGAAACACATACGGGAGTGGTTTGACGCTACGTGTTTCAGTCTGGTTTCGCTTTTGCGGAGGGAGGACGCAAGATGTGTGCGTTGTCACCGGGACAGATTTAAGATCTGGTTTACTTCATGATTAAAGGCTAACAAGATAAGGAACGCTTTGTGTCAGTTCTGAATTATTCACCCACATGCTGCAATTGCTTCACCGCTGTGTTTATCTCTGCTACCGGCAAGAGGGAGAGGCAGGAAGGATCTTTGGATCAGCACGGACAGACAACAGAGCTGCGCAAAGGGAAGCGTGCTGGACTCCATGTTTGTTTTTCTTGGAACTCATGGCAACACTGACCTCTCCGTTGCCATAGGTTATGGGTGCTTGCCAACGCTTTGAAGCATTGCAGGAACGTCTCACATGTGGGGGAAGCCAGCAGGAAAGTTGCTGGGGCCAGCCGGAGCTGTCTTTGAGGCTGGAAGGAGCTCGCTGGGAGGAGAAGCCGATCTGCCAGAGGCCGGAGGAAGCTGATGCTGTCGTGAGTACGCTTACCCCGGGGGAGAAGGAGATGGCTCAGTCCCAGGAACATGGCTTTGAGCTTAAGCTGCCATGTGCGAAGTTAACAACCCAAACGTGGTTGGAGTGGAGTTATTTAGCAGAGTTGTCCTTAGTTGGAGCCAAGCTCTGGGAATTGGTGAAGCCGATGTCTTCGTCAGCTGGGGCAGTTGGAAGCCAACGTGAAGCTGAGCAGCGTGTTCTGGTTTTCTGGCTGAGAATGTAAGTGCTGATTTAAGGCCTATAGTTCTGGATGCAAGGAAGCCGACGGTCGCTTGGCTAGCTCTCCAGGAAGTGTGCAACGCTGGGGGCGGAAGCAAGGGCCGGGAGATGGCTGCATCAGAACAGGAGAGGCAAGATGGAGCTTACCACCTTTGTGGAAGCCAGTGCACAGCTGGGAAAGGCTGTGGGACCCCTGAGGGGGGCAAAGGGACTATTACCACTACTGCTGCTGTTGCTGCCAGTTTTGCAGAGTCTAAAAGCTGCGTGGGTGATGCAACGTGTCTGCGTGAGGAGCTTGGAGAGAGGCAAGCTGCTGGGGGCCCTTTACCTACCACTGGGGGTGCAGGAAAGCGTCCTGGGAGCCCTGGGAGCAGTGGGGGGGCAGTGAGCAGTAAAAGAACAGAAAAGCCTCTTTTTCCAAAGGCTGCCAAGAGTTGTTTGCGTCGTGAGTCGAAGCCTGGGAAACAGGACAGAGCTAAATGCTTCAAGGTCAGACATCTGCTGCAGAGGGAGATAAGGCCTGCAGAGTTGTCTGGGAACTCTGAGATAAGTCCAGTCTTCAGAGCAACGCAGGATGTTGCGGTTTCGGACGCTGCCAAGGACAGAGGCGGCAGCGGGACGTTTGTTGCTGCTATGGCAACTTTGAAAAACAATGCCAGCAGGAACACAGATGTGAAGTGGGTGTTGGATTCGGGTGCCAGTCATCACCTCATTGGGACGCCATCTGCTGGGGAGCTGCGGAATTGCAGGGCTGTTTTAACTGGAACTGCTGTCACATTAGCTGACGGGACAAAACGAAAAGTTTCTAATGCTGCAAATGTATATGTTTCTGTTTTGCAGGCGGAGCTGGAGTGTTTCATTGTACCAGGGATGAAGTGTTGCCTGTTATCGATACCTGCTTTGGCGAAGCAGGGGTACAAAATTTGTTTTGAAAATAACACCTGTTCTATTTCCAGAGGGGGGAAGCTGCTTGTCAACGTGGAAGGCAAGGGCAATCTCTTTGTTCTGGAGACACCTCTGGAGGGTGGGGGGAATGCAGGAAAAGCACAGGCGCAGTGTGCTAGTGTTCCCAGTCATGATTCATGTGTTCATGTATGGCACAAGAGAATGTCTCATGCTTGTCTGGAAGATGTTAAGAGGCTGCCAGGCTGCACCAAAGGTTGTAAAATCACACCATGTGAGGGATCCCTAGTGTGCAGGGCATGCAGCAAGGTTCAAAGGTGCGGGTTTCCCGGGGTAAAGAGGGTAACCACAAAACCTTTTGAGTTGGTTCACACAGACCTTACAGGACCCATGAAGTGTGAGAGTCTGGGTGGGGCCAGGTTTCTGCTAACGATGGCAGATGATTTTTCTCAGAATTTATGGTGTTTCTCTCTCAGGTCACAGAGGGAGGCAGCGCAACTGATCCAGGATTGGGTTGCGGAGGTGGAACTAAGGTTCTCCACCAAGGTGCAAGAGTTCAGGAGCGACCGTGGGTCACAATTCACTGGGTCTGCTCTGAAGGAATTCTTCAAGGAAAAGGGAATTCGTCACCAGGTGACGGGTGCAAAGTCTCCTCAAGAGAGAGGCATGGCAGAGCACAGGAGTGAAGCACTGGCTGAAGCTGTCAGGGTTTTACTGTGTGACTCTGGGTTGCCTCAGAGCTTTTGGAGTGAAGCTTGGAAATTTGCCAGCTTTGTTTTTAACAGGTCCTACAATCATGATGTAGGTGACACACCGTATTTTCTGTTGCACAAGAGGAAGTCACAGGTGCATTTCTTCCGTTCGTTTGGGTCTAGGGCTTCAGTGCCGATACCAACAGCGCAACGGAAGGAGGGTGGTCCTAGGTGCCAGGACATGATCTTCTGTGGGTATGATCCTGCAACAAATGGGTGGAAGTTTGCATACCCAGAGGGTGATCAGACCAAGCTGCTGGTCAGCAAGCATGCTGAGTTCTTTGAGCAGGGTGGTTGGTCACAGCCTAGGTATGGTTCTGATTTTCTCTCAGAATGTCTGTCCGATTCTGAGGGGGAGAAAAGGGAGGAAGAAAGGGAGGAAGGAGAGTCAGAGGCGGAGCCTGTTGCTGATGACCAGGTTGCTGATGATGGTCAAGCACAGGGGTGGGTTTCTCCACAGGTTAAGATGGAACCCAAAAGTGAGCCTTCATCTCCTGTTAGCCAAGTGCAGGAGGCCCGAAGACGCAGCAAGTCAGAGGGGGAGTCCTCTGTGCTGGGAGACACACTTGCTGACCCCAGTGGGTCAGGAGGAGCGCCCGAGGTTGTACTCCGGCGGTCAACTCGGACCAAAAAGGGGATTCCACCGGAAAGGTTTCAGGTCACCAATGCGTGGGTTGGTTTCGCACAGTGTGATTCTGGGAGTGTGGAAGGGATTCAACAATTGCCTGGGATAGATGCCAGTGGGAGGCAAAAGGCAATGGGAGGTGAGTTGAACTCAAAGAGGTCTGTAAATAGGGGTTCACAGTTTCCCTCAGGGTTCGAGACGAGAGGGGGTGTTATTGGTTTCAGAACTCACAGGGTTAAGGAGTTCTGGTGACGTCTCTTTCCTGAGGCGTGGTTAGAAACACATACGGGAGTGGTTTGACGCTACGTGTTTCAGTCTGGTTTCGCTTTTGCGGAGAGAGGACGCAAGATGTGTGCGTTGTCACCGGGACAGATTTAAGATCTGGTTTACTTCATGATTAAAGGCTAACAAGATAAGGAACGCTTTGTGTCAGTTCTGAATTATTCACCCACATGCTGCAATTGCTTCACCGCTGTGTTTATCTCTGCTACCGGCAAGAGGGAGAGGCAGGAAGGATTTTTGGATCAGCATGGACAGACAGCAGAGCTGCGCAAAGGGAAGCGTGCTGGACTCCATGTTTGTTTTTCTTGGAACTCATGGCAACTCTGACCTCTCCGTTGCCATAGTTACCGTGGGGCGAGGTCCAGGACCTGAGTCGAGGGTCGGCAGACAGTTCTCCACGAGCGAAGCGGGGTCCACAGCGAGGAGCCGGGCAAGGACAGGAACAGGACTGGGTGCTGGCCGAAACAGCTCTTCAATGACGTTGCTCCCGCAACCTGGGACCGGGCTGACTGGCCTTTATCTTCTCTGAGGCCGGGGGCAGTCCCGGCCCCCAGGTGACCCGCCTCTCCTGGCCTTAAGGCGAGCACTCCTCCTGGGAGAAACCAGTTCCCTCCGCCTCTCTGTCCTGAGCCTCTGCAGCTCAGGAGAGGCCGGTGGGTTACTGGACCCAGGGGGAGACTCATTTTCCCCTGACAGGGCTGGGAGAGGCGCACCTGTAGGCAATGTGTCCTCAATCACCTCCGGAGCCAGAGTGGATTCACCTGGTGCCTGCTCCTGAGGTGCAGGCGCTTCAGAATCAAGGCCCTGCCCCAGCTCAGCCAGCCCTGGAGGCGGGGACTCCTGTGCAGGCTGGGATTCCTCCGGTTCAGCCTCTGAATCGGATTCCCAGGCCATCACATTAGGGCTTTAAAGGTCAGCACCAACACTTTGAATTGTGCTCGGAAACGTACTGGGAGCCAATGCAGATCTCTCAGGACCAGTGTTATATGGTCCTGGCGGCCACTCCCAGTCACCAGCCTAGCTGCCACATTCTGGATTAGTTGTAGTTTCTGGGTCACCTTCAAAGGTAGCCCCACGTAGAGTGCACTGTAGTAGTCCAAGCGGGAGATAACCAGGGCATGCACCACTCTGGCACGACAGTCCGTGGGCAGGTAGGGTCTCAGCCTGCGTACCAAATGAGTCTGGTAGACAGTTGCCCTGGACAGAGATTTGACCTGTGCCTCCATGGACAGCTGTGAGTCCAAAATGAGTCCCAGGCTGCGCACCTGGTCCTTCAGGGGCACGGTTACCCCATTCAGGACCAGGGAGTCCTCCACACCAGCCCGCCCTCTGTCCCCCCAAAACAGTACTTCTGTCTTTTCAGGATTCAACCTCAATCTGTTAGCTGCCATCCACCAACCGCCTCCAGACACACAGGACCTTCACCGCCTTCACTGATTCTGATTTGAAAGAGAGGTGGAGCTGGGTATCATCCGCATACTGATGAACACCAAGCCCAAACCCCCTGATGATCTCTCCCAGCGGCTTCATGTAGATGTTAAAAAGCATGGGGGAAGAGGACAAAACCCTGAGGCACCCCACAAGTGAGGGCCCAGGGGTCTGAACACTCATCCCCCAACACCACTTTCTGGGCACGGCCCTGGAGGAAGGAGCGGAACCACTGCAAAACACTGCCCCCAGCTCCCAACCCCTCCAGATGCTCCAGAAGGATGTCATGGTCGATGGTATCAAAAGCTGCTGAGAGATCCAGCGGAACAAGGAAACAGCTTTTACCCTTGTCCCTAGCCCGCCGGAGATCATCAACCAGTGTGACCAAGGCAGTCTTATGTGGATTAAGCTTCAGTTTGTTGGCTCTCATCCAGTCCATTACCATTTAATTTTTAAGATGGCAAAAATGGCAAATTTAGGATGATCTTGGCATTCATGTGGGAGGAGGCAGTTCTCTGGGGAAACTGATCTCCCAGCTGTTGTCAGACTACAACTCCCAGAATCTTTAGCAATGCTGACTGGGGCTGATGGGAGTTGGAGTTGAGGCTGATTTTCTACCCCTGGTGTTCATCATTTTGACAGAAAAGGAAGCTGTACTATGAATATTTAAAGTCATTTTCAGGCTTATTTAAAGGACAGAATGAATAGCTAGCTGAGCTTTCCTTCTGGTCCACCTGGGGGCAATTATTCAACACCACCTTCTTCATGAAGTTTGTTCACCATGATTTCTGAATCCCACTACAAATCTCAGCATCAGGCAAGCCATTCCCCCTCATGTTCTTGGCCCCAGGTATAATAATAGTGCTGACCTACCTTACAGGGCTGTTTCTAAGAATTAATGTGGAAAAGCCTGTGAAGAACCTTTGAGGACTTTGGTAGGCAGTTGTGCCTACCATAGTGTATAATAGCATGTAGCTACCTCCCAATGATAATCCTTACAAAAGCCCTGTAAGGTAACGTTTATTAAATGTTCAGCCTGTTAACTGATTGCCATGTAAAGCGTCTCCAAGCAACTTACAAAACTTTTAAAAAGCATAAAGCACAGCATAAAAGTATGTGGTTTTTTTCAGGTGGTTCACAATTTAGCGGAACCACCTGCAACATCGGGGCCCAATACGGGCCACATGTTCTCCTGCAATGATTTTGCAAAGTTTTTTGCAGATAAAATCGCTCAGATTCGGGAAGAGGTAGACTCCACCGTGGGAGCAGGGCGGGAGAGTGCTAGAGTTCTGTCTAGTCAAGTTGCGTGGGATCAATTCCAACCTGTTACCTCCGAGGATGTGGACAGGCTGCTTCGACGAGTGGAGCCAACCACCTGTCTCCTGGATCCTTGCCCATCCTGGCTTATAAAAGCTAGCCGGGAAGGACTGGGCGATGGGCTTCGTGGGGTGGTGAATGCTTCCCTCTGTGAGGGAGCCTTCCCAGACCTGCTGAAAGAGGCGGTTATTAAACCGCTTCTTAAAAACCATCTTTAGATGCGGCCACGATGGCCAATTATCGCCCAGTCTCAAATCTTCCATTCTTGGGCAAGGTGATTGAGCGAGTGGTTGCTGAACAACTCCAGGCACGCCTGGAAGAAGCGGACCATTTGGATCCCTTCCAGTCGGGATTCAGGCCTCACCATGGGACTGAAACTGCCTTGGTCGCACTGGTTGATGATCTCCGGCGGACTAGGGACAAAGGTGAGAGCTGTTTAATAGTTCTGCTGGATCTCTCAGCGGCATTTGATACCATCGACCATAACATCCTACTGGACCGTCTTGAGGGGCTGGGAGCTGGGGGCACTGTTTATATATACAGTGGTTCCGCTCCTTCCTCCTGGGCCGTGTTCAGAAAGTGGTGTTGGGGGATGAGTGTTCAGACCCCTGGGCCCTCACTTGTGGGGTGCCTCAGGGTTCTGTCCTCTCCCCCATGCTTTTCAACATTTACATGCAGCCACTGGGAGCGATCATCAGGAGGTTTGGGCTGGGTGTTCATCGGTATGCGGATGATACCCAGCTCTACCTCTCTTTCAAATCAGAACCAGTGAAGGCGGTGAAGGTCCTGTGTGAGTGTCTGGAGGCGGTTGGAGGATGGATGGCGGCTAAAAGATTGAGGTTGAATCCTGACAAGACAGAAGTACTGTTTTGGGGGGACAGGAGGCGGGCAGGTGTGGAGGATTCCCTGGTCCTGAATGGGGTAACTGTGCCCCTGAAGGACCAGGTGCGCAGCCTGGGAGTCATTTTGGACTCACAGCTGTCCATGGAGGCACAGGTCAAATCTGTATCCAGGGCAGCTGTTTACCAGCTCCATCTGGTACGTAGGCTGAGACCCTATCTGCCTGCGGACTGTCTCGCCAGAGTGGTGCATGCTCTGGTTATCTCCCGCTTGGACTACTGCAATGCGCTCTGCGTGGGGCTACCTTTGAAGGTGACCTGGAAACTACAACTAATCCAGAATGCGGCAGCTAGACTGGTGACTGGGAGCGGCCGCCAAGACCATATAACACCAGTCTTGAAAGACCTACATTGGCTCCCAGTACGTTTCCAAGCACAATTCAAAGTGTTGGTGCTGACCTTTAAAGCCCTAAATGGCCTTGGTCCAGTATATCTGAAGGAGCGTCTCCACCCCCATCGTTCTGCCCGGACACTGAGGTCCAGCTCCGAGGGCCTTCTGGCGGTTCCCTCACTGCGAGAGGCCAAGTTACAGGGAACCAGGCAGAGGGTCTTCTCGGTGGTGGCGCCCGCCCTGTGGAACGCCCTCCCATCAGATGTCAAAGCGATAAACAACTACCTGACATTCAGAAGACATCAGGGAAGTTTTTAATATGTGACATTTTAGTGTATTCTTCATCTTTGTTGGAAGCCGCCCAGAGTGGCTGGGGAAACCCAGCCAGATGGGCGGGGTACAAATAATAAATTATTATTATTATTATTATTATTATTATTATTATTATTATTATTATTAGGGGGGGATCCATATATTACAATAAAAAGCATACAAAATCTGCAAATCATGCTCTGTAAAACTGAAGAAAAACTTGGGTAGCAAAACAGCTTGGACCCGTTTACTCATGAGATTTCCTTACCCCACCTGTGCCCACTCGCTTTGTACAGTGGAATTGGTGCTGCTACAGCTGCCAAACAACACCCGTCTTTCAATTGCTTAGTGTGGCAATGCCAACACTGTGGAACTCCTGGCCTATTGAATTCAAGCAGGAGCCTTCACTGTACTCTCTTTCGTGCTTGCCAAGCCTACCCGGATGCTTACAAAGTAGAAGTAATTTTAATCTGTTTTAGTATTTTAACTTCTGTATACTTTTTAAGGATTGGTTGTGGTTTTTTCTTGATTTTACTTTTTTTGTAAATGGCTTTGGGGTTAAAGAAAATGAAAATAAGCCTTGCCCTCTTGTTTAAGCTTCTTCTTCCAACAACAACAACAACTGTAGTTGTTATTATTATATTTGTACCCCACTCATCTGAATGAGTTGCCTTAGCCCCTCTGGGTTGTTCCCGAGAAATAAGAAAAAGCATAATCAAACATCAAACATTAAAAAGCTTCCCTATACAGGACTGCCTTCAAATGTTTTGGCATATGACAGGAGGGCGTTCCCAGGGAGGGTGCCGTTACCGAGAAGGCCCTCTGCCTGGTTCCCTGTAACCTCACTTCTTGCAGAGAAGGTTCTCAGAGCCGGATCCTGTGTCCAGGCTAAACGACGGGGGTGGAGATGCTCCTTCAAGTGTACTGGGTTGAGGCCATTTAGGGCTTTACAGGTCAACACCCACACTTTGAATTGTGCTCAGAAACGTACTGGGAGCCAGTGCAGATCCTCCGGAACCCGTGTTATATGGTCGCAGCGGCTGCTCCCAGTCACCAGTGTAGCTGCCACATTCTGGATTAGTTGTGGTTTCCAAGTCACCTTCAAAGTTAGCTCCATGAACATCATGTGGCAGTAGTGCAAGTGGGAGATAACCAGAACATGTACCACTCTGGCAAGACAGTGCATAGGAAGGTAGGGTTGCAGCTGGTGTACCAAATGGAACTAGTAGACAACTGCTCTGGATACAAAATTGACCTGCATCTCCATGGACAGCTGTGCATCTAAAATGACCCTCAGATTGTGACCTGGTCCTTCAGAGGCACAGTTACTCCATTCAGGACCAGGGAATTTCCCACACCGGCCCTCCTCCGTCCCCCAATACTTCTGTCTTGTCGGGATTCCACCTCAATATATTGACTGCCATCCATCGCCCAATTGTCTCCAGACACCCACACAGGACGTTCACCGCCTTCACTGGTTCTGATTTATATGAGAGGTAGAGCTGGGTATCCTCATACTGATGAACACCCAGCTCCAACCCCCAGATTATCTCTGTCCACGGCTTCATATAAATTATTCTGGGCAACCTTCTGAGCTCCACATGCCAGTGGTAGGTGGGGTGAGGCAAAAATGAGTAGGGCAGCTAATGTAAATGTTACCTCTGTGCAGCAGGCCAGTTTCCATATCCACA
This sequence comes from Podarcis bocagei, assembly GCF_964188305.1. Classification (NCBI taxonomy): domain Eukaryota; kingdom Metazoa; phylum Chordata; class Lepidosauria; order Squamata; family Lacertidae; genus Podarcis; species Podarcis bocagei. The sequence continues at coordinate 95,194,414 of NC_138131.1, read as the reverse complement.
CACGCCCTTCCATATCCTTCATCTAGGCAAGCAAGAAGTATTATCAGAGTGAAAGAACGCATTCCTGCCAGGCAAAAACTCTCAGGGAGGATGTGAAACATGGTTTGTGGAGGGTTGTGGCCAGGGGAGAGTCCTGAGGGCCAGGCAGGGAAGCCTGGAGGGCCACATCTGGCTTAGGGGGCCTGTGGTTTCACCATTCCTGGGCTAATGATCCTTAAGGTCCCTACCAACTTTATGATTCTATGAATGCAGGAGTGATAATAGGAAAGCTGAGCACTGATGGGTGGGGCAGGGGAGGCACCCCATCACCAGAGGCTGTTTGGCTCAAGAAATGTGTCAAAAACGCAACCCACACAGGCGTCACCATTTTCAAGCAGCCACTCTGCTTTAATGTTAGGGTGTCGTTTTTCAAGAAAAGTCTCTGTCCGAGTGAGAAGAAGCTGTGACCCCACTCCAAAATAACAACCAGAACAACCCACCCTACCATCTCTGTTAGCACCCTGGGTATTCCTAAAGGTTGGTAGTGCTGGATCAATGCAAGCCAATTCCACAGGGAAGGGAGAGGAGAGTACACAACTAAAGCAAAATGCAATAGGAAAGGCATTCTCAAACTCAGCTTGGCCTGACCAGAGGGTGTGTGCATGTGTTAGGAGGAGGCAGTATCCCAGAAGTGCATCAAACCATGCCCTGATCTGCAGCGGAGGCCCAGGGAGTCACAGCAGGCTGCCTTCCTTGGCTGCGGGAGCTGGGCAGGGCCAATCCGGCAGAAATGCTCCTTCCGCCTACTCTGCCATCCAAAGCTTGAAAGTCCTGTCATAAGAGCATGTGGCGATCAGCTGCCCGTCCAGGGAGATGTCCAAGCCCATGACTTTGCCCTCGTGTCCTGCCAAGGTTTTCAGCGGGGATGAGCCTGGGTGCGTCCAGACCTTGGCTGTGTTGTCGTAAGATCCAGTAAGCAGGAAGTTGCCATGATTTGCTGGGTGGCGGAAAGAGAAAAATAACAGGAAGTGGGGAGGAGGACTAAGGAGGTAATATAGAGATTTACCACTTACAGCAGGGGTGAGGAACTACAACTCCCATCGTCCATGACCATTAGCTATGCTGGCTGGGGCTGATGGGAGTCCAACAACTTCCAGAGTGCTACCAGTTTCCCCAAAACCTTACCCAAAAGCCAACCATAAGCAGGGAACGGGGGATGCAGGAAGAGGGAGGGTGAGTGACAGAGCATACAGGCTATTCTCAAGAGCCAGTGTATTTGGGGAGGGTGGGGAGCGGTATATATCCAAGTCTTGGGAATCTATGTTGCACATGGAAACCACAGACAAGGTACTTTTCAACCCATTATATATCCTCAGTTTCTGGGAAAAGGCATTAGCAGCTACAGAGACTTACGTTCAAACTTCACTCTGGTCACCAGGTTCTGATGGGCAGGGATGGTGTAGATGCACTTTCTCTGGCGGAGATCCCACACTTTACAGGTGTTGTCGCCGCTTTCAGTGGCAATGTGGTACCTATGAGAAGTACGGAAGAGGAGGAATTCGGGTTTGCGTGCAAGGGGGTTGTTCCCAGTTTCAGCCCTATTCATAATCCTACATGATTATGAAAAAGCTTTAATAAAATATATTGGAGGAGGGGGGAAGGCTATGTACCCATCATACATTTAAAGCACACGGCTTCTGCCAAAGAATCCTGGGAACTGTAGTTTACTAAGGGCATAGGGAATTATAAGCTCTGTGAGGGGGAAACTAAAATTCCCAGGGTGATTTGGGGTGGGAAATGTGCTTTGAATGTATAGTGTGCATGCAGACCAAATTAGTTCCATTAATTTCAATTAATCTACTCCAAGCAGAAGTTAGTTGTCTGTGTGTCAATATTAAGACCTGCACCCCAAGAGGGGAAGGCAAATTGGTTCTTACCCGTTAGGGGAAAAGTTGATCCCATAGATCTCCTTGAGATGACCCTCCAAAAACATGATACAACGCCCTGTGCGCAGATCCCACACGCGGCCAAATGCATCAAGGCCACTGAAAGGAAGAGAAAAACGTCAAACAATCTCTTTCTCACACAACCCCCTTCCCATGCTTCCACTCTGAATAAGAGGCATCACTTAAAGCCATCTTTGGATCTTCTTTCCTCTTTAGTTGTCACCTAGGCTGGATGCCTCTTAACATCACTAAACAGGAGCCAAAGGAGCTTCTGCGAACCACAGTTGTTAAATTGGAGCAAAGCCTTTCTGCAATGCAGCTCGGATTGCCTCCCATGTTACTACCACCTCCTGTCTGCAGTTCCAAGGTTTTGCAAGCAGGACCCAGATCTGACCTACCTGGCAAATCACATGTAGGAAAGTCTAATTAGCACACTTTGTTTGCATAGATTTAGAATATTTATTATGCACTTAAATCAAAAAGTTATCTAAGAGGAGTACAAAAACTGAACGTGAAACATAGCTAAAATCTACAGAACAATTAAAAAGCAAATATACCTAAAAGCCATTGGCATTATAAACACGCATAAAAATAAGTAGAACTTTAAAAACAAAGTAACTAAATTATGCACTTGGGTAGGCTTTTCAAGCCAAAAAAAAAAAAAAAAGGATTCAGCAGGTGCCTACAACTATATAGCTTGCTTAATGTCAATAGGCAGGGAGTTCCAAAGCATAGTTACATGACAATGAAGGATCGACTCAATTACAAACAAGCTAAAGCAAGAGCTGCCCAGATCAGAATTTGCAAATTAAGAACAATGATGGGGCAAATCTTAATATTGCCCTAAAAAGTTGAAACTTTTATTTTAATGAGCAGTATAAACTCAGGAATACAGTCAAGCTATTAGGAACAAAGGAAGTTTCCTAGAAATGAGTCAGAACATTGGTCCATCTAATTCAGTAGTGTCTACACTGACTGGCAGCTGCTCTCCAGGATTATAGATAGGAAGATAACCATTGGGGATTGAAGCTGTGACTTTCTCCACGCAGAGCAGACGCTCTTATCGAAGCTATGGCCCCTCCCTCATTAGAATTTCCACCCTGTGACTTTTTAGCTCCAGGAGTGAAGACTTGAGTGGGATCTTCTGAAGGTAGAATCCCAACCAGTTCTCTCTCTTTTCTGGCATTTTAGAACTAGCAAGAATGAGCATCATTACTGACTGGCTGATACTTGCTCAGTGACACCCCCAGGGAGGGTTAGGACTTGCACATGCATGTAGATTTACCCAGTGGCAGAAAGGGAGCCGTCAACATGGAAGGTGATGTCGTAAACTCCTTTGCTGTGCCCCTCCTGGTGCAAGATTTCCTCCTGAGCCTCCAGGTCCCACAGGCGCCAAGAGTGGTCATAGCTGCAGGGGGGGAGGTGGAGAAGAGACAAAGACTCAAGTGAATATCTCACAAGGCCCCAACAGGTCCCCCCCCCCCCGAAGTTCAAGCAGGTGGCTGGATTGTCTATCCTGATCTCCACTACAAGCTAAGACCATGGAATTAATCTAATCTGCCCCTGGCCCCCACAAACTTAGACGATCAGCCAACTGATACAGGGATATGTGTAGCATTTAGGACACATAATTCAATTCTCTGCTCAGTATTGGGATCTTCAACTGCAGCTTCCTCCCATTCTGACCTCTCACTTTCCAGTCTTGTGTAATGAGTGCTGGGCTGAGTGGAAAGAAGTAACATATCACAAGGGGATGACAACAACTGTTTTTCTATCGAGGGCAGAATTATTTCGAAGGTAACCCATGGTGGTGGCATTGCCAGTGGTGGTGAGACTACTAACAATGGAAGGAACTCTCTTTTCTTCCTTTTCTTTCTGCTGCTCTCTGCTCTTCCTCTTTCTCCATCACATCATTTCCCTATTTATTCACCTCCTTGCTACCCACAAGAAATTAGACCAGGTGCCATGTGTGGCCCTTTGGGCAGCACCCCCTCCTCTGACTTACCAGGTGGTGCCCAGAAACCTGCCAGAGGGATGCCATGCCACCCGGGCTACTCTCGCTGTGTGTCCCTCGATGTCAGCCACTGGTTCATCACTGAAAGAAACACAACATCTCACGGCAAATTCTTGATGATGCTGACTGTCCCATAAGAGAGACTAAAATAAAGAGGGAGCAATACAGAATAGGAGAAAGGGAAAGGTGCGATGGGTGGATCCAGCTGGCTGGCTGGAGGACAGAGGGGGGGGGGGTGTGTACAGAAACTAATCTGCTGTGTGAAGGTAAAATTTACAGTAGTTACTCCACCCACCACTGGTAAGTGACCCCCCTGAAGGGTGCCCAGAAGAGAAAAATGTTTCAGTTGTTATTGAAAGATTCACAGACTAGCTTGGCTTTATCCAATGACTTTATTAACAGCTTAGTCATAGTATACTACTGTATAAGATTTGTACACTGCTTGCTGCCTTTCAAGCCTAAAATATGTTGTGACGGGGCTTTGCAAAACTAGTTCACAAGTAAACAAACAATGCTGTCTCTGACTGGCTGCAAAAATACACAGGCAGCTTGGGATGCTTCATGTAGGCTACTCCCCATTGTTCCCAGGGCTGCAAAGTACAAATATTAAAGTAATCAAAGGGCATTCGAAACAGAAGGGAAAACCCTGCCTGCCCAAGCAGAGCAGTTGTGGCTCAGTGGTAGACACACTCTGCAGGCAAAAGAATCCCAGATTCAATCCCTGGTGTCTCCAAGTACGGCTGGGAAATCCTCCCACCTGAAACTGTGGAGAGCCACTGCCTGTTAGAGCAGACAACAGTGGCCTTGAGAGGCAATTAGTCTGGCTTGCTATAAAGCAGCTTCCTATGGGGTTGTATTCAATTCAGTTCATTTCAGAGTAGACCCAGTGAAATTAATGCATGTCCATGCATTTCAATGGGTCTACAACCCTGTGTTCCAAAAGAAAGCAACTGGATAGTGAACCAGTAACCTCATTGGCAGGAGGAAGTCCTAATACTTCCTCAAGTATAAGAGCTACTAGACCAGCTCCACTTACTGTAGCTGCTCTCTTCAGTTTGATTGAGCCCCCTTGTTGCTGGAATGATCCAGTCCTGTACACGCAACCCTGACTTTCTTAAACAAAAGGTGAAGGAACTCAGGGAACTCCAGAAGGAAGCCTAGCCCAGTGGGGTTTGAATTTGACATCAATATAACAAGCCACAGAATGGCCCCAGAACAACATGTTTTAAAGCTCTTCTACTTGTTCCTTTTGCGGCCGTGTCTTTACCTGCCCCATGTTATACAAGATGTCAGGGGTGGGGCAGGTGTGGCTTGGCAAAAATGGCCCCATGGGCCATATCAGGTTCCCTGCCAGGCCCAGTCAGGCCCATGGGCCACAGGTCCCTTACTGTTGCATAAGAGGGTCTCGAGTTCAACAGGTGGGAAAAAATCTATCACTAAATATGAGTTTGAGCAAAAGATTCCTGCATTGCAGGGGGTTGGATTCAATGACCCTTGTGGTCCCTTCCAACTTGACAATTCTATGATTCTATGATTCTATGACCTCACAGGCACCCAAGACTGAGAGAAGGAGTGCGAATTTACCACCACTGATGCTTCGGCCCACAGCAACAGTATCTGACAGAAATAAACCTCTTCCCTGAGGCCCAATTAAAGAATCTGCTCTCTCTCTGTTTCCTTGGATAACGCACTGACAGAATCAACTGCCTTCCCCAAGAGTCACAGTGCCTTGACTGTTGGAACAAATGCAGCCTATCTGGGGACATAGCAAGACAAGAGGTGTAAAAAGTAAGACAAGTATGACATGGGGGAGAAGTGGGAACCCCCCACCTCACAGTTTGGGCCAGGGGGCACAACCAATAAGCCAAGCAAACTCGTGTCTCTATAAAGGTTTAGAAACAGTAACACAGAAAAGAAGCCTCATTATAAGGAGAGAGGAGCACTGCTGGATCAGGCCCCCAAAAGCACCCACAGCAAAATAACTCTGGGAACTATAGTTCACCCTCACAGGACTATAATTCCCAGCACTTGTAACAAACTACAGCTCCCAGGATTCTTTGGGGGGAGCCATGTGCTTTAAAAGTATGGTGTGGTCATGCCCCTGCCTCAATCACTTGTGTTAGTGTTTTGTTTGTTGCAGAAGGAGGTTAAGCAGGAAGCCATTCTTTAATATTTTTCTCTACCACCCGCAGCAGCCAATAAAATAAGGAAGGGAAGGCAACTGATTTTCCTGGGCCCAGGCGTACCTTTCAAGACTCCAGAGTTTGACAGAGCCATCTGCTGCGCATGAAGCCAGGTTGACGTCCTTCTTGTCCAGGAAGATGGTTGCCTTTGGGTGAAAGACAATGGCTCCAACGTTGGTGTTGTGCCCTTGGGAACAGACGAGACAGACAGACAGTTTGAGAGCCAGCCAATTTTAAGCTTGCTTCCTCTGTCTGAGTCTGGGCCTCTTCCTATTGCTCCGAAGAGACTCTTTGACTGGGAATCACTCCAAATTTAGTTTTTGTGCTAAAGCCGGGGTGGGGAACCTTGGCCCTGTAAGCCAAATGTGGCTCTCAAGGCCTTCCACTTTGGTCCTTGGCACTCTCCCCACACTAATTCACTCTTTCCCCTCAGGCCACACACTTCACTCTCCCTGCTTCACGCCCTTCTTGAGTGTCTTCTGCTGCATGCCAATAGTGGGAGGGGCCAAAAGCAAAAGAAGGTGGAGCAACAAATGCAGCTTTTCCCTTTGTATAGTAGGCTACCTGCCTTCACACTCCCATTTCTAGTCTCCTTCCAGGCCTGATCAGAATTCAAGGCCACATTCCACCCAAGTAAAAACACTAAAGGAGGGTGCCAAGCAGGGTTGGTGCAGTTTGAAGAGAGCCCCAAGGGCCAGAGAGGCTGTGAGGGCCACATGTGGCCCACGGGTCTGACGTTCCCATGCTCTGAATTAGTCAGCAGCTAAGCAGTGGACCTATAGGATATGACTCCCAACACTGATTATTAGAGTCAAGGCTGTCTTCCAGAAAGGAATGCCATCTCACCCAAGCCCAAGGGGGACAAACAAATAAAGGAAGAAGTTTGCACAGCACCACTCTCAAAATTCATAGCCTCCCACCCATGTAGCCTTATGCTCCTAATCAGCCATATACTGTAATTGCTCCAGTCATTTGAGGGAAGATAAGAGAAAAGCAGGCTGCTTTGGCAATGGGTGCGGTGGGAGTCAGATACTATACCTCGCAAAGTGCAGATGAGATTACAATCCGGCACTGACCACAGTTTACAGAGGCCACTCCTGGGAGAGAAAAGGCAGAAGGAAAACTGACTGGCATTTTATTTTATCTTAAAATGTTTTCTATCCCTTGTCTTTCTGTTTTACAAACAAAACCAATCAAACAAAAGCAATCAAGGAAGCTAAGAGAGTAAAAAAAAAACCAAACACATATAAAAACCAAGCAAAATTCAGTTGCAAGATAACAAGTCTAAAAACAAAACAGAAGATAGCAAGTCTAAAAACAACCTTCAACAAAATGATAAAATGCACCCACAGAACTATCACATTCTAAAAACTACTCCCACAATAGCCTTCCAGAACTTGCTAATTACAGGGCGTTGGACAAGATGACTTTCGGGATCCTTTCCAGCTCTACAATTTTATGATTTTATGACTGCTCCCAACAGCTCAGGCAGCCTCTCCTGTGCACTATAGGAGAACTTAGCAGGATTGGGAGGGACATAATGAAAAGCAGAACAAAGTTTACCAGCAAGCTGTAGCCAGGAGCTTGGAGTTGGGGCTGAAGTTGCAATAGGAGATAGGGCGGTCGTCTCCAATTTGGCTGCAGAAATTATTCAAAGACTGAAAGAAAAACAACAAAAAAAGATAATATTTTGCCACCAGAGGAAATGAAGGGCTCAATAAAATGAGATGGCGCTGAGATGGTAAAGAAAAGAGATGACGTTTCCTGCCCAGGCTGCTCCCCCACCTCACCCCCAGTAGTGTTTCCTACTGAGCTGAATTGTGGGACCCATTTAGTGCAATGTTATGTGCTCTGAACTGGCAGCTGAATTCCAAGCAACCAGCAGAGATCTTTCCTTGTCCAGGAGATGGAGATGCCAGGGAGTCAACCTGGGATCATCCACATGCAAAGCATTTGATCTACCATTGAATTATGCTGAGGAGGAGCAGAGGCACAGAAGCCTTCTGCAAGCTCATTTGAACCTCAGCATCTCGGGGGCCTTCTGGGCTGCAGCAGCCCAGTGCCCAGAACTTTTAAGTCATAGCAGAGATGGGTCCCACTTACCCTTAGAGATTTGTGCAGCTCCTGTTTCTGGGAAGTCCGTGTGGCCTCAGGGACCTCCTTGAGCAGCCGGGCTTCCTCCAATCGATTCATTGCCCTGTGAAGGGAACAAAAATTAATGCAACCAGGTCTTGCCCATATTCAACCCTTGCAGAGGCCTACAAGTTGTAATGGTGACAATTCTTCTGCCACGTGCCATCTGTCTTTTGAGGTGGGTTTGAAATCCCCCATTTCTCAACCATCACCACCACTCTAGTTAGGGACAATAGATATACAAGGCCTCATCAATGTTTGCGTTAGCATTTCTCAATCCCAGCCCCTTACCGAGGGAGGGAGTAGTTGGCGATCCACAGTCTGGCCGTCTTCAAGGTATTTGGTCCTTCGTGGTACCAGGTTTGCTGATACTAAGAGAAATGAAACATTAAAGGGGTGGGTATCTCTTGTGAGACTTGGGTACTATAGTGGGCACACATTTATAGCTAAGGGGAAAGGTCGGAGCTCAGTGGGAAAGTGTGAGCTCCCAGGGTTTGTGAAGACTCCCATTTGAAACCCCAGAGCTGCTGTCACTCATAACACACTTTAAAATTTATTACCTCCTCTTTTGATTTCTTGGACTTCTCATCTTCTTTTTGGGTCTTCTTCAATGCGTCTGTGCCAACCACAGACAGAATGTTACGTAGCCTGTTGAGAAATAAAGTGAAGATTAACTTGCCTTTGTTTATATGAGTCACATCAATGAACTGGAAAAGGAAGTGAGAGCAAGTCAATTTCATCCTCTCTCACCTCTCCCTCCTTTCTGCAGGGCCCTCTCCAAAAAGTGTGATGGGCTTCCCGAGGGCTCGTAAGCAGGCCTTGACCTCAGAGTCATCTGTGGAAACATTGATTTGCCTGGCACGCTTCCGGCGCTCAAACTCTGCCAGGACCTCTGCCTGGCGCTCGCTGATGTGCTCTTCCAAGTCAAAAACTTCACCTGATCATAGTAGAAAGCCAAAGGTTATAGGAAATACAACCCCAACAGGACCCTACAAAGCCTCAACACTTGACCCTCACTTCAAAAGTTTGCTTCATTCCAATGAAGCCACATTCAAAGAGCAACAATATGTGGTATATGCTGTGTCACCTCTCTCTGCTCCTTGAGTGTCCAGGTCAAAGCTTATGTTATCAGTGAGGCCTGTGGCTTAAGACTTTGACGGCTGCTGTTGCTGCTTGTGTGAGTGCTGGGAAGACCGCTCCCTCTCCTGCCAACTCCATCTGGCCTAGGGGGCGGGGCCTGCACTACCATTACAGTTTAGAGGACTGAGCAGCTACCGGCAGCAATGGACAAAATAGTTTTAAATGTTTTAATTGCTTTTAATTTGCAGCACCTTAAATGGGGGTTGTTGTTTTTTATAATATTATATTATTTCATTATCTGCAGCAAATGTTAAAGATGTTTATATATATTTTAAGTTGTTTTAAAGGTGTTTTTATTGTTTACTTTGTTGTACCACCGTGAATGGTGGTTTTTATCTATGTATTTTTGTTTGTTCCGTCTTGTTTTGGTTTTGGGGTTGGACATTTGAGTGGGGTGGGGACTGGTTTTGTTTGGGCATAATTGTTTTGGTTGTTTTGTTTTCTATTTTGTAAATGGAGGTTAGTATGAGGCTTGGGATTGCTACCGTGGAGGGGCGAGGGAGGTATGGCGGTGGGGGCAGATGTTATAGGCGAAGGGGATCGAGATACGGATATGCTCGTACCCCTTCCAATCTGCGCCCCATCCCGAGAGACAAGGGTAGGGTGAGCAAGGATTACTCACCTCCTTCACTGGTGTTGTGCAATGCCAGGTCTATAGGCAACAAAACCACTACCCTGCGAGATTTCTTTACCTCGCAGGGAGTCGACCTGGCTTGTGTGACGGAGACCTGGGTGCGCGAAGGGGTAACTGTTACCTTACGAGAGATTGCACCCCCGGGTTTCTCCGTCCTCCACCAGTCACGGACTGTGGGCCGCGGGGGAGGGGTGGCAGTATTAATCCGGGAAGATTGTTCTTTCAGGGCTCTACCACCGCCATCGATCCCCGGCATTGAATGTGTTGGTCTAGTGTGGGGCTCCGAGGAGAGCTTGGCTGTCTGGCTGGTGTACCGGCTACCTAACGCACCAGCAGCCACCCTGTCAGGCCTGCTGGAGGCGGTGGCCGGCTGGGCCTTGGAGTTCCCTAACCTATTGGTATTGGGAGACTTCAACTTCCATGCTGATGCCACTCCCTCCTCACTGGCTCTGGACCTGGTGTCTTCCATGGCGACAGTAGGGCTCTCCCAGTTTGTTTCGGGCCCCACACATCAAGCAGGCCACACGCTGGATTTGATCTTTGGCGCCGGTATAGATGTGATCATGTCTCCTTCGATGAAGGTGCCATGGTCTGATCACTATGCTCTGAAAGCCAGGATTGACTTTCCACCCCCACCCTGCTTAGGTGGCGAGCCGATTTGGGCTCGCCCGCAGAGGCTGATGGACCCGGATAGATTCCGTCAAGCCTTGCGGGACCTTGCTCCCCCGGCGACTCATTGACTGAGCTTGTTGAGGGCTGGAATACCCAGCTCCTGGCAGCCATCAATGAGATCACACCTAAGCGCCCTCTGCGACCCCGCAGAAACCGGGCTCCCTGGTTTACCGAGGAGCTTCGGAAAATGAAGCGGGACCTCAGACGGCTAGAGCGAGTATGGCGGGGTGCCCGTGACAGAGCCTCAAGAACATCTTATAGGGTTTTTATGAAAACCTATGAGATGGCAGTGAAGGCCGCTAAGAAGTCTTACTTCTCGGCCTCCATTGCATCCGCTAGCTCTCGCCCGGCGCAATTATTTAGTATAATTCGGTCTCTTAACGTCCCTTGAAGGACAGCCAAATTTAAATAACAATCTGACACACAGCTGTGAGGCATTTGCGAGCTTTTTTGCGGAGAAGGTCCTGTTGCTCCGCCATGACCTCCCTGCCAATTTGGATACAATAAAGGAACTGGAGGCCCCTCGACTGTGCTCGGGTCCAGTATTGGACCACTTTGACCGGATATCTCCAGCCGATGTGGACAGATTCCTCCAAGCTGGAAAGCCCACCACCTGTCCTCTTGACCCGTGCCCGTCATGGCTGATTAGAGCGTGTCCAGACGAGGTGCGGGGCCCCCTGGGGGATATCATCAATTTGTCCCAGGGGAACAAATTATTCCCAGGGGAACTGAAGGAGGCGGTGGTGCGTCCGCTCTTAAAGAAAACATCATTAGATCCCTCAGATCTATCCAATTACCGCCCAGTCTCGAATCTTCCATTCCTGGGTAAGGTGATTGAGAGAGCGGTTGCTGAACAGCTTGGTAGGTTTCTGGATGAAACATCTGCTCTGGATCCATTCCAGTCCGGCTTCCGGGCTGGTCATGGGACCGAGACGGCTCTGGTCGTCCTAACAGATGATCTCCACAGGCAGCTGGATCGAGGCAGGTCGGGGCTGCTGATTCTTCTAGATCTGTCAGCAGCCTTTGACATGGTCGATCACGAACTCCTGGACCACCGCCTTGCCGACGTGGGGATCCAGGGCACAGTCCTTCAATGGCTGCGCTCGTTTCTCTCTGGTCGGGGACAGAGGGTGGCGCTTGGGGGGGAATTGTCATCACGCCACTCCTTGGTGTGTGGAGTGCCTCAGGGTGCAATTCTCTCCCCGATGCTTTTTAACATCTTTATGCGCCCCCTCGCCCAGCTTGTCCGGAGTTTTGGGCTGGGTTGCCATCAGTATGCTGATGACACCCAACTCTATCTGTTGATGGATGGCCATCCTGACTCGGCCCCAGACACACTGACCAGATGTCTGGAAGCTGTGGCTGGATGGTTACGTGGGAGCCGGTTGAAGTTAAATCCTTCGAAGACAGAGGTCCTCTGGCTGGGGCGGGACGATATGGGATCGAGGGGGCAACTCCCATCTCTTGCGGGGGTGCAATTAGTGCCAGCACCGTCCGTTAAGAGTTTGGGTGTAATCTTCGATACCTCCCTCTCTATGGAGGCGCAGATTACAGCTATAACAAAGGCGGCATTTTTTCATCTCCGCCAAGCTAAGCAGTTGGCACCTTATCTCTCTCGTCCTGACCTAGCCACTGTGATCCATGCGACGGTCACCTCCAGACTGGATTATTGTAACTCGCTCTACGTGGGGCTGCCCTTGAGACTGACCCAGAAACTCCAGCGGGTGCAGAATGCCGCGGCGAGACTCCTTATGGGGTCTTCGCTGCGAGAGCACATTCATCCGGTACTATACCAGCTGCACTGGCTCCCGGTGGAGTACAGGATCAGGTTTAAGGTGCTGGTTTTAACCTTTAAAGCCCTATACGGCCTAGGACCCTCGTACCTACGGGACCGCCTCTCCTGGTATGCCCCACAGAGAAACCTACGGTCTGCAAATAATAACATCCTCAAGGTCCCAGGCCTCAGAGAGGTTAGGCTGGCCTCAACTAGAGCCAGGGCCTTCTCGGCTGCGGCTCCAAACTGGTGGAACGCTCTGTCCCAAGAGACTAGGGCCCTGCGGGACCTGACATCTTTCCGCAGGGCCTGCAAGACAGAGTTGTTCCGCCAGGCCTTTGGTCAGGGCACAGCCTGACTCCCTCCTCTGGCAACCTGCACAGAATTTTGCTTAATTGGTTGCCATCAATTCGATTTAATTAATTTTCATAATGAAATATTTTTAGATTGTGTGACTATTTGACTGATTATTTGATTGTTGTTAGCCGCCCTGAGACCGGCTTCGGCTGGGGAGGGTGGGATATAAATAAAATTTATTATTATTATTATCCCTCTTTTCAGCCAAAACTGGCTCCCCAAATGGCTTAAAATCAACATTCATACAAAGGCAAAATGTAATTAATGTTTTGCTGGGGGGGGGGGTAAGAGAGCACAATCTCTTATGGCCACTGGAAGTACACATTTTTATATCCAGAGGGAACAAATAGGATCTGCAGATGCGCAGGAGCTAGCCAACAAGCATTTGTTCCCCTGAAACGAAACCTACCCACATTGATCTGCTGCCACCTGTGACACTCCTTCTCATCTAGTGTTTTGCTTTTTGCTACCCCTATCTAGATTTAAATTATAAAGACCTCAGGGCAGGGATTTGTCTCTTGCTTGCTTTCTCCTGTAAAGAACTACAGTGGTACCTCATGTTGCGAACCGTCCCCCTTACAAATTCTTCGGGTTACGCGCTCCACTAACCCGAAAGTAGATGCCCCTCATTGTGAACTTTGTCCCGGGATGCGAGCAGAAACCACGCTCCGGTGGTGCGGCAGCAGCGGGAGGTGCCATTAGCGGAAGCGCACTTCATGTTACGAGCGGTTTCCGGTTACGAACGGACCTCTGGAACGGGTTAGGTTTGTAACTGGAGGTACCACTGTATGTATAACTGATAGCATCCCTGGGATAAAGATAGCCTGGTCACATTTATCCATGGGCTGATTACTATAACGCACTGTACTTGGGGCTGCCTTTGAAGATTGCTTGGAAACTACAGTTAAAGCAAATAAATGGGACTGGTCATATGGAACCTATTTTGCCTGTCCTAAAGAGATACACTGGATTAAAGTTCATTGCCAAGCTCAAGCCAAAGTGCAGATTTTGACCTACAAAGCCCCAAATGGGTTGGGGCCAGGCTAGTTGAAAGATTACCTGTTCCCACATGAACCCACCCAAACATTAAGATATATTCTAGGTCCTACCACCCTTGGAAGTATGGTGGACAATGACACAGGCTTCTTAGTTGTGGCATTCTGTCAGCACCAAGTGAATGTCTTCTTTGTTTGCATGTGGTTTTATGTCAGCATCTCGTTTAATCTCATTATGCTGTGTAATGCTTTAGTGTGATTTGTTTTAAAGGACTTCCTGATTTAATTGTAATTTTAGTATTGAACTGAGAACTTCTCTGAGAGCATTTGCTGAAAATGGCCTGCTTGCAAGCATTCTAAACAAATTATCAGCCCCACTAAGCAGTTCTTCCCTCCATCCTTTTCCTTCCATCTCCCAGTCAGCTCACTACCATCTCTTACCACTGGTGATATTGATGTTGCCAGCCTCAATAGCTGCTTTGACTGCATCCTTGCCCATCAACCCAGACTCCCCTTTGAGGAGACGCTCTTGCTCTTTCTCCTCTAAGCTCCCATAGAAAATTGGGGCTTTCTTGGCTGGAGGAGCATCCCCTTGATCTGAAGCCTTTGTTTTTGAACCCTGCAAGAAGGAAACTCAGCAGTAGCCTACATGGAGAAGGAAGAGAGCAAATTTGGATTTTCCCCCACCTGCTGTCATGGGCTGGCTTGATGCAGAGAACTGGGGAAGAAGGCTCAGAGCCAGGGGGGCAGCGATGCATGGTCAGAGGGAGAAGAGGCAACAGGCTTTAGTGAGCAGGAAGAGACATGGGGCAGAGAGCAGTCCAGACTGAGGCAGAAGAGGAGGCTGGAGAGGAATGGAGCCAAAAGGCAGTAACCAGCTCCCCTCCCCCTATACTCCTGACTCATGACATCTGCGCACATCTGACAGCCCCCACCCCATCAAACAGTACATGAGACAATTTTGTTTTGAATCCCAGCATACTGTTAATCATTAAGGCTAAAACCCTAAGCCCACCTCTGTGGGAGTCAGCACTACTGAACTCAATAGGACTTTCTTGTGAGTTGACATTGTTAAGGATTATACTGTTTGGTAATATATTTATTACAGTGACTAACATAAAATATTCCACAGGAACAGTCCTGTTAGTCCATGAGTATCATGGTACAGTGGTACCTCAGGTTACAGACGCTTCAGGTTACAGACGCTTCAGGTTACAGACTCCGCTAACCCAGACCTAGTACCTCGGGTTAAGAACTTTGCTTCAGGGTGAGAACAGAAATCACACGGCGGGAGCAGGAGGCCCTATTAGCTAAAGTGGTACCTCAGGTTAAGAACAGTTTCAGGTTAAGAACGGACCTCCAGAACGAATTAAGTTCTTAACCCAAGGTACCACTGTACTTTAAAAGCAAAGGAAATCCATGTCTTGCTCTGAGTAGGCCCAATAAAACTAATGGGCTTGAATTGGTTATGTTTATTCATTTCAGTGGGTCTGCTCCGTGTAGAGATAGCACTGGATACAATCCTAACATATATATATATATATTTATTCTGGCATAAACTTTCATGGACTACAAGTCCACTCTAATAGGTGGTTTTGAAACAACAACGTTTGTTAGTCTTTAAGGTGGCAAAGAATGCCTTGTTGTTTTAATGCAGCAGAAATATTAGAACTCTTAAAGCATAACATTTTGCCTTTTGTGGCAGAAGCTGAAGCGTTGAGTTGCACCCAACTCAGCTCAACTGAAAGAGGAGAGCCACTGAAATTAACAGCCGCAAGCGAGTCATATTCATTAATTCAAATGAGTCCAACCTTGAATTGAGCTTTAGTTGGATACAATCCGTTACGCTCTAAAAACTTTTACTACCGACGTGAGGTTACGTTAGTCACTGCAGTAAATAAGTAGACACTGGTGTCTTTCAAACAGATTTTTCATTTTATCATTTCTATGAAAAGATACACGTTTTTTAAACAAAGAAACCACATTCTATCCCAGTTTCAAACCCCCTGCCTTATTCACCGCGGCGATCCGCGACGCAGCCATGGCGCTTTCCCGACCCCTGCTCTCAGACCGGGGCTCTGTAGTGGGGGAATCACACGCAACGGGCTCCCCACAAACACTTCCGGCACAGCGGCTTCCCCCGCCCTTGCAGAGCGCCACAGCCAATGATGCCTTTCCATTCCATCCCGGAGAGTGGGCCGCTCTAGCTTCCCTGGAGCTCCATGGTTATGCGGAGCGAGAGCTTCCGGGTTGCTGGCTGGCGACGTGGGGCGTGGTGGGATCGAGCCTCTGGCGTCGGCGTCTGAACTAGAGGTGCAGGTGAAGAAAAGAGCGGGGAGCTGCTGCGCACGTGCGAGAGAGCCGCAGTGTGGGGAAAGGTCTGCTTGCAAGATGCTGCGGCGGAAACCGACGCGGCTTGAGTTGAAGCTGGACGACATCGAGGAGTTCGACGGCGCCCGCAAGGAACTCGAGGTGGGTGAGTCAGCGGCGTAGCGTGAGTTGTCAGCACCCGGGGCAAGGCACGTAATTTGCGCCCCCCTAACCCCTAACCTGCGAGTTGCTGCTGGCGCTGCTGCCCAAACGACGCCGCTTGCCCGGAGGAGGAGGGGGGCAGAGAGGCGAGGAAAATGCAACGGTCCAGCAGCGGCAGCAGCACCGGCGGAGGCGGGGCTGTGAGGAGGGGCTGCCTGGCGCGTCCTCCGCGGCGAGCACTGAGAGCCGCTGCCTGCCGGGCGCCTTCAGCCCGGGCGCGCGCACAGCTCGTCGGTTCCGCGAGACATGCGGCTCCGCTACAGCCTGCGCCCGAGGCTCTTCGGCGACTCCGGAGGCAGCGAGCGCGCCCCCCCCAGATGTTGCGCCCGGTGCGGCCTGCCCCCCTTGCACCCCCCACGCTATGCCACTGGGGTGAGTGGTTGGTTGGTTGGTTGGTTGCGGGACGGCAAGGCGCTCCTTGCCCACCTTTCTTCGGTGTTGGTGTTGTTGTTTGCGCACTCTGCACATGCTTAGAGATTCTCTTGGCCTTGCTTTCTCTTTTCTTTTTTAAAAACCTGTTTCTCCTCACAAGGGGAGTAGCCATCCTGTTTGTTATTGAGCTGCAAGGCCCGGTCTTCTCTCTCCCACTCAGGAGGGTACCGAGTATAGTAAACAGGCGGTGAGGTAGAGCCACCCGCTGGAGTTGGGCGCAGTCCCCCCCCCACTGTTCTTACTTGGGTGGAACATGCACAAACAAGCTTATAAAATTATGCACAGTACGGAGAAAGAACACTGGCTCCTCAGGGCTGCCATTTGCTTGTTTTAATAAAAGGTTGTTGGCTGGGGAAAAGGTCGCAGCTCAGTGTCAAAGGGTTTTCTTTGCATTGAGAAGGTCCCAGGTTCAATTGTGAGTATCCCCAAGTAAGTTTGGAAGAGGCTTCCTGCCTGAAACCGTGGAGAAGTGCTGCCAAACAGGGTGGACAATACTGAGCTAAGTGGATCCAATGGTCTGACTCTGTAAAAGGCAGCTTCCTGTGTTTTGTTCCATGACCATAAGCTCAGCTGTAAAGCATTTCCTTTGCATGCAGAAGCTCCCAAGTTCAGTCTCCCAGGTAGGGCTGGGAGACTCCCTGCCTGAAATCCTGCAATATTGTTGTTAGTTAGAGTAGACAATACTGAACAAGATGAAACAATGGTCCAATTTGGTATAAAATGGCTATTTGTATTCCTGTGCAAGAAGGTGTGTTTGTGCGTACACAGTAGCAGATCTAAATGCCAAATTATGCTTGAGGTTGCCTCCATGTTAGCCCCCTGCACTCACGAGTAAAGGTGTTTGGCCCCTTTCTGTGGCAGAATTTTTTGACAGCTTGCAATGTCTTAAATCTGAAAGCAAAGAATCAGATTCATTACAGCTATATTTGAAAAAGAAAACATGTCATGGCATGGGCGGAGGAGGTACATATGTGATTGTCCTGGAGAAGTTTTCTTTAATTATGCTTTAATTATGTTTCCACAGAGTCGTAGGAAGCGCGAGGAGGTGGACATGGTGGGAGCCAGCGATGCTGAGTGTGCGCTGGGACTCAGCACTGATCATAAGAGCCGGGAGCAGATGATACATGACCGGATTGGCTACAAACCCCAGCCCAAACCAAACAATTGTTAATCTCAGTTTGGGAACTTTGAGTTCTAGAGCCCAAAGGGTGGACAGTGGGAGTGCCTGGTACCTGTGAGCTTTGGAAGAAAGCAGGAATTTGTTTCAAGAGCCCAACAAACTCTGTTTAGAAATAGCAGAAGAGACTGAGCTGCTCTCCTCTAGGTTTTAAATGGAGTTCCTCCTCCAAGCAGAGCAAGTCTTGCTTTCCCTACAAAGATGGGATCTTCCTTACTTGATGGTTTCTTTTGTGCAACCTTGCTAGGCTGCTGTGCTTAATAAAATATTTGTTTTTAACTTTGCATGCTTCATTGTATAAACATAGATGGACATTTTTACTTGTGAAAGAGACCTTGAGCCTTGCTGATGGGTGCAGCAACAGAAGTGAAATTGAGCATTTTTTACTTTTTACTTTGAGGTGGTTGTAGAGTGGGTTTATTTACAACTGAGAGGCCCTAGATTATTAGTGGAAGAGCAGAGACTGGATATGCAGAAGGTCCCAGGCTGAACTGCTGACATCACCAGTTAAAAATGCTTCTGAGTTGCCAGCCTGGGAAATGACCATTTGCTGCCTGTATCCCTGGAGTAGACAAGGAGTGCGGAAGCTGTGGCCCTCCAGACAGTGCTGAATCATAGCTCTCATCCTCCCTGACCACTGAAATAGGGTGGCTGAGGTTGATAGGAATTAGGAGTTCACCATTGTCTGGTGGACAGTGGCAGAATTTCGCCTACTTTAGAGTGGACTGTACTGAGTTAAGTGGACGAAAAGTCTGACTTCGAAGCAAAATGGATTTGGGGGGCAACCACACTATATTCCTCATCTTTCTCACACGAAGATGAGTTGACCACGGTTATGATCAATATGGTTTTATTTTCGGGGTGAAACAAGGTACCAAGATCTACTTGTTACAGAGATGCTCCAAAGGTGCAGGAGATGTTACTTAGTGTTTGAGGATTCCCCCTCCCCTTTTGTCTTGGGAAGAAGGCATTCTGTCTAAAGCTGCTGCATACTGACAAATTAATCTTCCTGCAAAACAGTATGCCACAAGAGGCTGCCTTACAAGTCCATGGGTTGCAATAAAACATCTGCTCCTGCCTTTTGTGCTTGAATTCTGTGTGATCCATTCATAAGCAATGGGCTGTAGCCAATGCTAGTCCTACTCAGAGTAGATACACTGAAATTAATGAACGAGACTAACTTGGGTCCATTACTTTATTTGGGTTTACTGATTAGAACAAGCGTTAGCTGGTAATGGTTTTCTGCAAAGAATTCTGGGAGCTGCCGTTTGTTAAGGGTGCTGAGAGGAGTCGTTTTAGTTAACACAGCTGATTTTTGGTTCTTGCCAATAAACTGAGTAGCATAAAAATTATAGCGGGGATCAAATACTGGAGAGAACTCACAAAAATACAGTGGTGCCTCGCAAGACGAAATTAATTCGTTCCGCGAGTTTTTTCGTCTAGCGAATTTTTCGTCTTGCGAAGCACGAACTCCCATAGGAATGCATTGAAATTCAATTAATGCGTTCCTATGGTCAAAAAAAGTCCAAACAAAGCCAAATTTGGTACAACAAGAGTTTATTAAGTGCTCTTTAAAGTCACACATACTGTAAAGAGCATTTCAAAAATTGAAGGAACAAGTAAGTTTCTAAACATGACAGAAAAACATTTAAAAATCAACAAAGTGTACAGTACATTTTCTAAGACTCTGGGGGACCACTCGAAGAAGGTTCCTCTTCCACTCTTTGCTTCTTGCTGAAGAACCTGCCCATGGTCTGCTGCTTCATCCGCCTTTTCAGCACCTCCCTGAAAGGCGACATGACCCTCGTATCAAAAGTGTTCGCGAGGTCATGTGCCACGTGCTTGTCAGGGTGGTGCCGCTGTGCAAAAGCCTGCACATCCTTCCACTTCAGGCAAATGTCCCTCAGTTCTTTGGAGGACGGCCATTCCTCAGTTGCTTCCTCCTCTTCCAGCGAGGCCTGCTCCTGCGCAGCCTCTGCCTGCAGTTCGACCAGCTCCTGGGTGGTCAGCTCGTGGTCGTGCTCCTCCACCAGCTCGCTGATGTCCTCCTCTGTGACCTCCAGGGCCCATGGTCCTCCCCAAGGCAACAATGTCCTGCACCACTGTTGACTCTGGTGCATCAGAGTCACTTGGTGCCACGCAGTCCGGCCACAGGCTGCGCCAAGCGCAATTCAAATTTCTCTGGCTGATCCCATTCCAGGCCGTGGTGATCATCTTCAAGCAGGTGACGATGTCAAAGTGGTCCTTCCAGAATTCCCGCAGGGTGATGGTGGTGCAATCAGTCACCTCGAAGCATCGCCTGAAAAGCTCCTTGGTGTAGAGTTTTTTGAAATTGGCGATGACCTGCTGATCCATCAGCTGGAGCAGTGGCGTGGTGTTAGGCGGCAGGAACATGATGCTGATGAAGCTGAACTCCTCCAACAAGTCCTCCTCAAGGCCTTTAGGATGAGCAGGAGCATTGTCCATCAGAAGCAAAGCCTTCAGCAGCAGGTCGTTGTCCAGCAGGTACTGTTTGACAGCAGGGCCAAAAGCAAGATTGACCCAGTCCACAAACAGCACACGTGTGACCCAAGCCTTACTGTTGGATCGCCACATGACACTCAGCTGCTCCTTGTCGACCTTGTGTTTCTTGAAGGCCCGTGGGTTCTCCGAGTGGTACACCAGCAGGGGCTTGATCTTCAGGTCGCTGCTTGCGTTGGCACAGAAGAGCAGGGTCAGACGGTCCTTCATGGGCTTGTGGCCAGGCAACGTGGCCTCCTCCTGTGTGATGAAAGTCCTTTTGGGCATCCTCTTCCAAAACAGCCCGGTCTCGTCACAGTTGAAGACCTGCTGTGGAACGTAGCCCTCCGTCGTCACAACCTCCAGGAACTCCGCTGCAAAGTCTTCAGCCGCAGAAACATCAGAACTTGCAGCCTCTCCATGCCTGACCACGCTGTGGATTCCAGATCTTGTCTTGAACCGGTCAAACCAGCCTCTGCTTGCCTTGAAGACTTCTGGCTCGCCTGAGGTTCCTGGCTGTTCCCGGACGAGGTCTGCGTGCAAGGCCTTGGCCTTCTCACAAATGATGGCCTCAGTCACTGTGTCCCCTACACGCTGCTTCTCTTCTAACCAGATGAGCAGCAACTTCTCCACCTCCTCCAGAACAGCTGGGCGGTTCTTCACGATCCTGGTGACTCCCTTGGCTGCATCAGTCGCAAGGATCTTCTCCCTCACCTTCAGGATGGTCCCGATGGTCGATGGATTCCTCCCGTACTCCCTGGCGAGGTCTGTCACACGCATTCCACCGCCGTGCTTCCGGATGATCTCCTTCTTCATTTCCAGCGTAACCTTCGCCTTCTTCCCCTCGCCGGCCTCTGCAGCAGCAGTCTTCTTGGGTCCCATGGCAGCACAGCTCCTACCTTCGCAAACCCCCAAAAATAAATAAATCAGTGCTTCAATTCCAAAAAATTCAAAAGCACCCAGCCACCCACCACACAGAAATTCAAACCCAGAACCAGGTCCTTGAATTCCAAACACCCCAACCCAAAATCCAACCCCCCCCCCCAAGTTTTAAAACTTTAACTTACCGATTGGCTGCAAAAGAAGTTTTGGAAAAGCTTCAAAAATCACCAAAGTCTTCAAAAACCTCAACTGTTCCCCCAGCCCCTCCCCAACTGTTGCAACCCCCTCCCCAACTGTTGCAACCCCCTCCCCAACTGTTGCAACCCCCTCCCCAACTGTTCCCCCAGGCCCTCCCCAACTGTTGCAAACCCCTCCCCAACTGTTCCTCCAGCCACCCACCACACAGAAATTCAAACCCAGAATTTTTTTTTAAAAAAACACAGCAGAGTGGCCCAATGGTCACAGAAAATCATAAAAATGCAGAAAAAACCACACAAGCTTCCAAATTATTGCAAACCCCTCCTCAACTGTTCCCCCAGCCACCCACCACACAGAAATTCAAACCCAGTTTTTTTTAAAAAAAAAACCAGCAGAGTGGCCCAATGGTCACAAAAAATGCAGGAAAAAAACACACAAGCTTCCAGATTCTTACAAACCCCTCCCCAACACCAAGTCCTTGATTTCCAAACACCCCAACCCAAAATCCAAAACCCCCCAAAAAAGTTTTAAAAGTTTAACTTACCAAATGGCTGCAAAAGAAGTTTTGGGAAAGCTTCAAAAAGCAGCAAAGTCTTCAAAAACTTCAAAAAATACTACCACACCACGTGCTATGAGTTGCTCCTCGAAGTCAAGTCGCAACTGCACCTCTTCAAGCAATGCACCCTGGGTATTAACGGTTTTAAGAAAAAGGAAACAAACTTGCAATACGTTTTCGTCTTGTGAAGCAAGCCCATAGAGAAATTCGTCTTGCGAAGCAGCTCAAAAACCGCAAAACCCTTTCGTCTAGCGAGTTTTTCGTCTTGCGAGGCATTCGTCTTGCGGGGCACCACTGTAATAATCCTAATAACATCTTTTGTCTTCAGAATTGACGGGTAAATCTCAGTCTAACTGGAGCTCAAACAAAGGTAGTAGGGGAACTTCCATTATTGTTAGCAGGCAGGTCTGGTTCTGGAGTTGGGTGGCCTAACAGTGAGGGGGGGGTGCTATTAAAGCCACGTAAAAAACAACGACCTACTTGATGTTTAGAACATTTGATGTTTCTCAATCCTCTCCCTGGAGGAAAAAAGATTCAGTTACATTAAAAGGCAGCCGTGGCTTCCCCCCACCCTGCCCCAGTGTTGGGAGCAATAGCCCTCAGCAGCTTGTGTAGATGTTGGAAGGTTTATAAGAAGTAGGTGCTGAGAGAGATGGGGAGAAACAATCTCTATTCAACTACAAAAGCCCTCACAGCATCCACCAGGCTTTGGCCAACAATCACAAGAAAGCATCACACCATTCCTTCAGGCAGCCATAACAGTCTCTGGATTGCTTGGCGTTGGCACCGCATGTGTCCTTCAGCCACTCGCGGAAGAGGTCCTTCAGCACTAAGAACTGTCCCAGAACCACGTACGCCTTGTCAAAGCCTTTGTCTTCCAGCTTCCTGCCAAGTACATCTCCAATGCCAGCTAAAGTACCAAGAGACTTGTCCCCCATGGGCTCAGCCATGAAGTCCTGATGCTTCTGACTGGTGGTCATGTTGCCTGCAGCTCTGCCTGCTCTCTCGCCTCAACCACTGCTCCCATCAAAGGGTGCTGAGAGTTGTTAGAAGACCCACTAGTCTCTTCACAGAGCTACAATTCCCAGAGTTCCCTGTGAAGAGGGATTGATAAACTGCTCTGGGAGCAGAAAAGGGGTTCTCAGCTGTAATGGGTATGGGGTTGCTCATGCGTAAGTTGCTGCCTCTCCTGGTTATGTTGCCTTGTTAAACTTTTCTGTCTGCATAGCCCTTCAATTCGTGGCTGCCTCAGTCGCTAGCAGAATCCGTCAGTGGGCGTTTCTTAAATCTTTTCCAACATAAAAGTTGTTTGACACCCAGTCTCCTCCTACTCTCTCTGCGCGGAAGTCTTCTGTGCAGGGTGGGCGTGGGTAGCGGAGGACCCGTGCTCTCCCCGCTGGTGTCCGGTGAAGAGTCCTGGAGCCCTCTCGCCGATTCCCCCATCAGCCCCTCTATATCCCTGGTGTTGCGCTGATTTGCTTCCCCATCTGCGGAGCTGCATCTCTCCCTGCTGGGCCCTTCTCCAGCATCATTTAAGAGCCTTCCCTCCGCCTCTAGCTCCGATGTCAGTTCCCTGACATCAGCCCTCTTAGCAAATCAGTTCCCAGGATTCTTTGAGGGAAGCCATGACTATTTAAAACAATAGTGTTTTAAGTGTGTTTTGTGAATGTGGCCAGTATACAGGTGAAACTCGGAAAATTAGAATATTGTGGAGAAGTTCATTTATTTCAGGAATTCAGCTTAAAAGGTGAGAGCTGGACCATAAAGAAGGCTGATCGCTGAAGAATGGATGCTTTTGAATTCTGGTGCTGGAGGAGACTCTTGAGAGTCCCATGGACTGCAAGAGGATCCAACCTCTCCATTCTGAAGGAAATCAGCCCTGAGTGCTCACTGGAAGGACAGATCCTGAAGCTGAGGCTCCAATACTTTGGCCACCTCATGAGAAGAGAGGACTCCCTGGAAAAGACCCTGATGTTGGGAAAGATGGAGAGCACAAGGAGAAGGGGACGACAGAGAACGAGATGGTTGGACAGTGTTCTCGAAGCTACCAGCATGAGTTTGACCAAACTGCGGGAGGCAGTGGAGGACAGAAGTGCCTGGCGTGCTCTGGTCCAGGGGGTCACGAAGAGTCGGACACGACTAAATGACTAAACAACAACAATATATGAGATAGACTCATGACATGCAAAGCAAGATATGTCAAGCCTTTATTAGTTATCATTGTGATGATTAGAATATTAAATGAAATCAGCAAAATAAGGACTGCAAATAGAGCAAATCTCTTTTCTGATAAGAACAGCTTTTGCATCTCATTTGGAAACCAAGGACCCAGAGTCTGGAGGAAGAACGGGGAGGGACACAATGCCAGATGCTTGAAGTCCAGTGTGAAGTTTCCACAGTCTGTGTTGATTTGGGGAGCCATGTCATCAGCTGGTGTTGGTCCACTGTGCTTCATTAAGTCCAGGGTCAATGCAGCCGTCTACCAGGAGATTTTGGAGCACTTCATTCTTCATGGGGATGCTGACTTCATTTTCCAGCAGGAATTGGCACCTGCCCACACTGCCAAAAATACCAAAACCTGGTTCAATGCCCATGGGATTACTGTGCTTGATTGGCCAGCTAATTCGCCTGACCTGAACCCCATAGAGAATCTATGGGGCACTGCCAAGAGACAGATGAGAGACATAAGACCGAGCAATGCAGAAGAGCTGAAGGCTGCTATTGAAGCATCCTGGTCTTTCATAACACCTCAGCAGTGCCACAGGCTGATAGGCAGTAATTGATGCAAAAGGGGCCCAAACCAAGTACTAAGTACATATGCATGCTTCTACTTCTCAGAGGTCCAATATGGCTCTATTTGCAGTCCTTGTTTTTCTGATTTTATTTAATATTCTAATTTCCTGAGATTGTTAATTTGGGGTTTTCATCAGCTGTACGCCATGATCATCACAATTATAACAAATAAAGGCTTGACATATCTCGCTTTGCATGTCATGAGTCTATCTCATATATTAGTTTCACCTTTTAAGTTGAATTACTGAAATAAATGAACTTTCCCACGATATTCTAATTTCCGAGTTTCACCTGTATATAAGGAGGCAGCATCAAAATCTGTCTCCTGCATGTGGTTCTGAAAAATGTTTTGACACCGAAATGCATGAAAGATGCTGGCCTAAAAAAAAAAAAGAAGACACTAGCTTCATGGTACTGTTAGGTGCCATGCAGGGTGCTTTGAAACATTTCACACACATCCACAATTTCTATAAAATACATTCTGCTTTATTAGTTACATACACAGACTGTTCATCTGTACTTATATAATGTTATCAGATGCGCAATCTCAAACTGGATTTAATGAACATCTGCCATAGAATACTTTGCTAGAAGAGAGAGACAAGTCTGAAAATATATTGAAAGGCACCATTGTTTATTGGGCACAGTGGGGTATACAGCACCAGCAACACAATTCTTTAGCAAGTAAAATGAGGCCCCAACTGCACCATGTGTTTAAAGCAATATCACATTGCTTTAAGCAGTCATGATTTCCCCAAAGAATTTTGGGAACTTCAATTTGTTATGGGTGCCGCAGTTGTTAGGAAACCCCTAGTCCTCTGATAGCTACAATTCCCTGAGTGGTTTAACAGTCAATCCTTTTACCATGGGAACTTTGGGAATTGTAACTCTGTGAGGGGAAAAGGGAGTTTCCTAGCAATTCTCAGTACTCTTAACTGAGGTTCACAGGATTCTTTGAGAAGCCATGACTGTTCAAAGGGGGCAACTGGCAAGTTGAAGGCTCAGAGGTGGGAGGAAGCTGGAGGCCTCAAGTACACCCAGACCTTTATTGCAACTTCTCATGAGAACATTGTGGATCTTCACTCTCAAGAGGTACCACACTTCCACCAAAGGCACCCCACTCACAGAACATGCCAAGCAGT
Organism: Podarcis bocagei; assembly: GCF_964188305.1. Lineage (NCBI taxonomy): Eukaryota > Metazoa > Chordata > Lepidosauria > Squamata > Lacertidae > Podarcis > Podarcis bocagei. Next base: position 95,168,376 of record NC_138131.1, on the reverse strand, counting down.
ACTTGCCTGGGCAAACATGGGTTTGTGGGCTGATGGGAGGGAAGCAAGCAGAGAAACAGAAGCAGGCAGAAGAAAAAGGCTGGAATGTGGCTGCCGCCAAGCATGTATTGCTGAAAACACATGTTAAATGCACATAAGATGCAAATTGCCTGTTTTGCTTTGCTTCCGGTTATACATAAGATAATAATAATAATAATAATAATAAATTTTATTTATATCCTGCCCTCCCCAGCTGAAGCCGGGCTCAGGGCGGCTAACAACACTAAAATAGTGCAACATTATCAAAAACATCATAAGAATTAATTAAAATCAAAAATGATGGCAACCATAAACTAAAGTATTGTAAAGATTGCCAAAGGAGGGAGTCAGGCTGTGCCCTGGCCAAAGGCCTGGTGGAACAGCTCTGTCTTGCAGGCCCTGCGGAAAGATGTCAAGTCCTGCAGGGCCCTTGTCTCTTGTGACAGAGCGTTCCACCAGGTTGGAGCCGCAGCCGAAAAAGCCCTGGCTCTAGTTGAGGCCAGCCTAACCTCTCTGTGGCCTGGGACCTTCAAGATGTTTTTATTTGAGGACCGTAAGTTCCTCTGTGGGGCATACCAGGAGAGGCGGTCCCGTAGATACGAGGGTCCTAGGCCGTGTAGGGCTTTGAAGGTTAAAACCAGCACCTTAAACCTGATCCTGTACTCCACCGGGAGCCAGTGCAGCTGGTATAGCACCGGATGAATGTGATCCCGCAGCGAAGACCCCGTAAGGAGTCTCGCCGCGGCATTCTGCACCCGCTGGAGTTTCTGGGTCAGTCTCAGGGGCAGCCCCACGTAGAGCGAGTTACAATAATCCAGTCTGGAGGTGACCGTCGCGTGGATCACAGTGGCTAGGTCAGGGCGAGAGAGGTAAGGAGCCAACTGCTTAGCTTGGCGGAGATGAAAAAATGCCGCCTTTGTTATAGCTGCAATCTGAGCCTCCATGGAGAGGGAGGTATCGAAGATTACACCCAAACTCTTAACGGACGGTGCTGGCACTAATTGCACCCCCGCAAGAGATGGGAGTTGCCCCCTCAATCCCATATCGTCCCGTCCCAGCCAGAGGACCTCTGTCTTCGAAGGATTTAACTTCAACCGGCTCCCACGTAACCATCCAGCCACAGCTTCCAAGCATCTGATCAGTGTGTCTGGGGCCGAGTCAGGATGGCCATCCATCAACAGATAGAGTTGGGTGTCGTCAGCATACTGATGGCAGCCCAGCCCAAAACTCCGGACAAGCTGGGCGAGGGGGCGCATAAAGATGTTAAAAAGCATCGGGGAGAGAATTGCACCCTGAGGCACTCCACACACCAAGGAGTGGCGGGATGACAGTTCCCCCCCAAGCGCCACCCTCTGTCCCCGACCAGAGAGAAACGAGCGCAGCCATTGAAGGACTGTGCCCTGGATCCCCACATCGGCGAGGCGGTGGTCCAGAAGTTCGTGATCGACCATGTCGAAAGCTGCTGACAGATCTAGAAGAATCAGCAGCCCCGACCAGCCTCGATCCAGCTGTCTACGAAGATCATCTGTTAGGGCGACCAGAGCCGTCTCGGTCCCATGACCAGCGCGGAAGCCGGACTGGAATGGATCCAGAGCCGATGTTTCATCCAGAAACCTACCAAGCTGTTCAGCAACCGCTCTCTCAATCACCTTACCCAGGAATGGAAGATTCGAAACTGGGCGGTAATTGGATAGATCTAAGGGATCTAATGATGTTTTCTTTAAGAGCGGACGCACCACTGCCTCCTTCAGTTCCCCTGGGAATGTCCCGGTGCCAAGGGACAAATTGATGATATCCCCCAGGGGGGCCCGCACCTCGTCTGGACACGCTCTAATCAGCCAAGACGGCCACGGGTCGAGAGGACAAGTGGTGGGCTTTCCAGCTCGGAGGAGTCTGTCCACATCGGCTGGGGATATCCGGTCAAAGTGGTCCAATACTGGACCCGAGGACAGTCGAGGGGCCTCCAGTTCCTTTATTGTATCCAAATTGGCAGGGAGGTCATGGCGGAGCGACAGGACCTTCTCCGCAAAAAAGCTCGCAAATGCCTCACAGCTGTGTGTCGAATTGTTATTTAAATTTGGCTGTCCTTTGAGGGACGTTAAAGACCGAATTATACTAAATAATTGTGCCGGGCGAGAGCTAGCGGATGCAATGGAGGCCGAGAAGTAAGACTTCTTAGCGGCCTTCACTGCCATCTCGTAGGTTTTCATAAAAATCCTATAAGATGTTCTTGAGGCTCCGTCACGGGCACCCCGCCATACTCTAGCCGTCTGAGGTCCCGCTTCATTTTCTGGAGCTCCTCAGTAAACCAGGGAGCCCGGTTTCTGCGGGGTCGCAGAGGGCGCTTAGGTGCGATCTCATTGATGGCTGCCAGGAGCTGGGTATTCCAGCCCTCAACAAGCTCAGTCAATGAGTCGCCAGGGGGAGAAAGGTCCCGCAAGGCTTGACGGAATCTATCCGGGTCCATCAGCCTCCACGGGCGAGCCCAAATCGGCGCACCACCTAAGCAGGGTGGGGGTGGAACGTCAATCCTGGCTTTCAGAGCGTAGTGATCAGACCATGGCACCTTCATCGAAGGAAACATGATCACATCTATACCGACGCCAAAGATCAGATCCAGCGTGTGGCCTGCTTGATGTGTGGGGCCCGAAACAAACTGGGAGAGCCCTAGTGTCGCCATGGAAGACACCAGGTCCAGAGCCTGTGAGGAGGGAGTGGCATCGGCATGGATGTTGAAGTCCCCCAATACCAATAGGTTGGGGAACTCCAAGGTCCAGCCGGCCACCGCCTCCAGCAGGCCTGACAGGGTGGCTGCTGGTGCGCTAGGTGGCCGGTACACCAGCCAGACAGCCAAGCTCACCTTGGAGCCCCACACTAGGCCAACACATTCAATGCCGGGGATCGATGGCGGTGGTAGAGCCCTGAAAGAACAATCTTCCCGGATTAATAGTGCCACCCCTCCCCCGCGGCCCACAGTCCGTGACTGGTGGAGGACGGAGAAACCCGGGGGCGCCATCTCTCGTAAGGTAACAGTATCCCCTTCGCGCACCCAGGTCTCCGTCACACAAGCCAGGTCGACCCCCTGCGAGATGATGAAATCTCGTGGTTTTGTTGCCTATAGACCTGGCATTGCACAACACCAGTGACGGAGGTGAGTAATCCTTGCTCACCCTACCCTCGTCTCTCGGGATGGGGCGCAGATTGGAAGGGGTACGAGCATATCCGTATCTCGATCCCCTTCGCCTATGACATCTGCCCCCACCGCCATACCTCCCTCGCCCCTCCACGGTAGCAATCCCAGGCCTCATACTCTAAGCCAAGATCTAAGCCAAGATTAGCCACACTAGAAGAGACTGGTTTCCTCCCATCTATATAAAATGAAAGTTTAAGTCTCCTAAAGCTGAGAGCACACCGATACTAGTTAGGGCAGAGGTGGGGAAATCTGTGGCCTTGCAGATGTTGGGACTCCAGCTCCCATCAGTCCTAAGCACCACGGCCCCTGGTCAGAAATGATGGGAACTTTTGTGCAGCAGTACCTGGTGGGCCCAAAGGTTCCCCATCCCTGTACTCTAGTATGAGCATCTTGCCTGTAAAGGGATGATTCAGAGGTTGGAAGCTGCTTGCACCTAGCTCAGTTACCTGCCATCTACTATAGACTTTCACCTTTTCAAGTGACTTAGTGTATAGTGAAATGTTAAAAACACATAAAACACAACAACATAGACCTGGGGAAGCCATTTGACTGTGACATTTAAACTATGACACAGTTTGTTTGCTTCATGCTAAAGACAGACTGCATGCGGAAATTCTGTAATAACCTTGCATCTCACTTTATAAAGTTACTAACTTTACTTGCACAGTATTATTCATTTGGGGCATGTAGTGATCTTGGATGAAAAGAATCACCCACACTCAAAGCAATTTACAAAAAAAAGACAACTTGAAGGAAATGGCTATCTAAATTCTACTCTTTTGTTGCCTCCAAAGTCAATTTTTGCAGAAGTCTAAAGCAGAAAAGTGGGTATGATTTTTATATGCAGGGACTGAAAGCCAAGCCTGCTCAAGAAGGGTTGCACATGCCTTTTAAAGAAATTATGCCAAAGAAGTCAATCCAGAATATTTCCATTACTGGTAATGGAGGTATAGACCTTCAGTCTTAAGTGTTTTATTTCAATTAGGACTCAATGAATGCGGTTGCAGGGAAGAGCTTAGGCAAATTATTTTTAAAAAGCCTCTCTTACTATATGCTAAGCAACATAACAACATATTAAATGACCAACAGTTAAATGATACACTGCTTTCATTTTTAGCTTCCAATAAACTTGCCCAAAGGGCTACTGTAGATGGGGGTAGCCAATTGGAGACCCTCTCCGGATGTTGTGAACTCCCAACTCCCATCAGCCCTAGCCAAAATTCACATGAGGCTTGAACAGCAAAACTCTGGGAGGAGTGCCAATAATAATAATTCTCCTCTGTCCACCCCTTGGCCCAGGTCGTTTGATTCACAAAAGAACTTTTTACACAGTGTTCATAAGAACCAATCAGATTTCCTCTGAGCATTTCAAAACCCCAACGTGGGACAAAGTCAGATCAGAAGAAATTCTTTTAACGACAAAGAAACTATTTCCTACTTGAGCATGCATATGTAGTTCAGAGTAAATAAAATAGGAATAAAAGGAGGAATGCATTCAGCAAAACCCTAGAGGTCGTAAACAGGAGAGGCAGGATGGCAGTATTTACTATCTTCTCGTGAACTCTCTTCCTGGCCCTTAAGATCTATCTAAAAATTAAACTACATCAAAGCTACCTTCTATCTTTATGACCCAGGATGCCTGATGAACAACTGGCCTGTGTATTTAGAATGTTTATACGTGCCTGTCAGGCGTAGAGAAAGCAAATGGCAGAGGTGGAGAGGCTTGTGGGATTCGATCAGAAATTATTGTCAATGAATCAACCCCCGTCAACGCGATGCTTTCATCGCAGACACAAATGGCTTGCTCCATATTTCATAATTCCTCATAGCAATCCCACCTGACCCCCACACTCTGGATATTTGCACCCCTACATCTCACCGCTTTTTATTTTTAAATTTTTTTATTTGTTTTTGTTTTTTGTAAGAAGAGCTTAAGATAGTAGAGGTTAAGGTAATAGATGTACTGTGTTCTCTTCATGTTCATGTATGTGTTCTTGTATCACATAACGATGTCTAGCAGACATTCCTAAAGGAGTGCTCGACAACCTCTGCCTATTCTTTTCTAAAATTGAGTGACTAGGCAAGACCAAAGTCAGTCTGCTGCGGCAGCACTGAGCATCAGATAAATTGGCGGGAATGTAGTTATAACTTCTTTGATTACACGTGAAAAACCAATCATCTGGCAAGCTAACATGAGCATAATTAAAAATAATCTGCTGAACATGTGAGCAATTCCAAGTTGGCCATCCTGCGTCCAGACAGCAAGTTGCTTTCTTACTGCAATTCCCAATCTGAACACAAGAGGTGTCTGGTGGTGCTGCAACTCTAGGTGTGTATAATGCTATCGCATCCAGAGGTAACTTTTGTGTCACCTTTTCCCAGTCATGGAGATTGGTATAACCAATGATACCTTCAGGAATCCATTTAGAAAACCACTTTCCCATGTGTGTGGCATGTGCCATATGAAAGGGTTGTGTACAAACAGGGAGTATACAATTTCCTAAGGTAGTGTGCATATCATATGCTTCACTCAGACAAAAATGAGAGACGTTAGCCACTTTAGCGAAACGCATCCACAAATTATAGTTATGACTAGAAGAAGTGCCAGGGGGAAGATAGATACACTGAGTACTTGGTATCAAGAAAACAAATAATACACATGTTAAAATCAGCATAGAGTTCATATTTAGCTGAGTAATCAAGGCTACTAAAAAAGTCCCTGATGCTTCTGGAACATCATGATGCTGAAGTTGTGAAAAGATAAAGTGCGAGACTGGCTTCATTACTATCAGATAATGGAGGCATATAATTTGGATAAGAAAATTGGCTTCCAGGTGGAAAAATCAAAATTAGAAACAGAACTGTTAAAACCCAAAACTAAGATTTTGTCAAAGATGTATAACTTGCTGTTGAAATGGAATACTCAGGATGAAACGGTGAAATCTGCTATGATTAAATGGGCACAAGATGTTGGACATAACATTATGTTTCCTGACTGGGAACAGTTATGGACCACAGGTATGAAGTTTACGGCATGTAATGCTTTAAGAGAGAATATTACGAAAATGATATACAGGTGGTACATGACACCAGTCAAGCTTGCAAAAATCTATCATTTGCCTGACAATAAATGTTGGAAATGTAAAGAAACTGAGGGTACATTCTTTCACCTTTGGTGGACGTGCCCAAGGATTAAGGCTTTCTGGGAGATGATCTATAACGAAATGAAAAAGGTATTTAAATATACCTTCCTGAAGAAACCAGAGGCCTTTCTCCTGGGCATCGTCAGCCAATTGGTACCAAAGAAGGATAGAACTTTTTTTATGTATGCCACAACAGCAGCAAGAATACTCATTGCAAAGTATTGGAAGACACAAGATCTACCCACCCTGGAAGAATGGCAAATGAAGGTGATGGACTATATGGAACTGGCGGAAATGACTGGCAGAATCCGAGACCAGGGAAAAGAGTCGGTGGAAGAAGATTGGAAGAAATTTAAAGACTATTTACAGAAATATTGTAAAATTAATGAATGTTAGAATGATGTTGGATAGAAATTAAGGGGTTTTCAGCTGTAATATTATAAAGGAATATGAAAAATGGATTATTAATAGGTAAAAATTTAATGTTACAATAGCTTAAGATTAAAGACTAGGATAAACAAAGAGGGTAAGGATTTGCTGAACCAACAAACTGAACTGGAATACAAAAAAGGGAGGTGTGAGAGGTCCGGGAAATAAGCTAATGAAAAATAAGTAATGGAAAGAATGAGTTGTTTTTAACTATTTTTATTTTGTATTTTCTTACTTTTTATTTTTATTTTGTAATACTTTGAAAATCTTAATAAATATCTGTCAGGGGTTCAGAAGCAGAGACGCAGAGAAGGGAGGAGACAGAGAGCGAGGGGGAGGAATACGAAGGAAAGATGAGTGGGGATGACGAACCGAGATCACCGAGCTTATCCAGTGAGTCCGAGGATTCCCAGAAGGGAGCGCCAGCGGTCAGAGCAAGGGGGGAAAGCAGGGGGACACCCCAGGAAGAAGGGTCCAGAGAGGAATCAGAGAGCAGCAGTTGGAGATCGGGACCCACGTACCCAGCCGGGAGCAGCGGGGAGAAAGGGGACCAGATATCGGGTTCCGGAGGCTTTCAGAAGGAGGGAGGGCATGAGTCAGGAGTAGTCACGCCCACCTCGGGGAGCGACGAAACGATCAAGAGGAAGGTTGAGAGTTGGGCGCGCGCGCCAAGTTCAAATGTAGCGGAAGCTGGCGCAGTAAGCAGCCCAGAGAGTGAACCAGGTCCCAAAGCCCGCCGCAAGGAGGCGGAAGGGTCAGGGGGGTCCGCGTCAGAAGAGAGTAGGAAAAAGGAGACCCCGGGGGGCAGAAGGACCCAGAGACGGAGGGAAAGGCGCAGGAGGTGGAGCAAGGCTAGGGTATTAAGCTGGTGTGCTAGAGGCGGAGACTCAGACGGGTCTTCGCCGGTCTGACCTAGAAGAAGTAGGGCTGCATATTGCAGTTTGGAAATGGAAGCTGTAATCCAATAAAGACTCTTTTAACCTGAACGCTGGCTAACGTGGTCCTATGTGAGCTGGGACTGAGTGGCAGCCCTGACAGTAAGACCCGTCTCATTTAAGCTTCGGACACCTGATACCTCGCAGCGGAGGCAGAAGCAGCGAGAGGAGGAGATTGGTGTTTGGGAGCGAGCTCACAACGGTTGGCAGAGATGACGGAAGCAGAGAAAATTTCAGCGCTGCAACAGGCAGTGACCCAATTGAACGCGGAGGTACAGGCATCCAAGAAAAGGGAGGAGGATGCGGCAGCCGCCTACAGAGATCTCCACGCCAGGTTTGAAGCATTGGTTAAGCATGGGCAGCCAGGACCCAGACCGGAGGGGGTTGGGTTGGCACGGAGAGCAGGAGGGCTTGTGGCTCACTTCGATGGGAATTTACAACAGTACCCCAATTTTCGAGCAGACGTAATGTGCGCACTGCAACTGCTGGCAAAAGACTTTAGAGATGAGGAAGAGAAAGTGGGGTTTATACTATCCCATTTGCATGGGGATGCTAAAGCGTGGCTACGCAATTTGTGGAGGGATAAAGATCCGGCGCTTCAGAGTGCAGATGCCTTTATCAAAGCGATGGATGCGTGCTTTTTATCTACCATTGACGTGGATCTTGCCCGACGGGAGATTCATGGACTGGAACAAGGGAGGGCGAGCGTACGGCAGTATCACGCCCGCTTTTTTGCGCTGGTCAGTGCCTTAGAATGGGACCGGGATTCGCCCCCAGTCAGAGACCTATTCTGGGAGGGTCTGAGCAGTGCTGTTAAAGACGAAATTGCGAGGGGGGAGAGGCCCCGGAGCACGCAGGAGGTGGTCCAAAGGGCGCTGACTGTGGGGGTGAGGCTGGAAGAACGTCCATGGTGCAGAGACGAAGGACGTGGAGGGCGCGAAGCAGCGAGAAGTTTCTCTTTCGTTCCCAGGGAAGCTGCGCGTGCGCAATCCACACCTCCGCCAGGAGGGGGAGTGGAACCTATGGAGGTGGGAGGCGCCAGGGCTCAGTCAGCTACCAGAGCCCCTGCACCGGCGGCAGTCAAGACTAAACCTCCTAGAGGGACCCGGAAGTGTTACATATGCGACAGCTCTCAACACTTGGCGAAAGAGTGTCCCCAGAGGAGCTCCAAGCACACTGCAGCCTCCGCAACGGTGAAAGCGGCCACGCAACACAGCGAACCCCAGCAGGGAAACGATGATGTCTGGCTGGAGACAGAGGCACTGGGGCCCAGCCAGACGCATCACTGAAGCAGTCCCCAGCGATCTTGCAACCCACGGACCCCCTCCCACCCAAACCAGTAGTGCAGCTCACAGCATCTCTCCAGCTACCCGATGGCGTCACTATCGAAGTGCCGCTTTCTGTGGATTCTGGAAGCAACGCAGACTTTATAGCGCAGGATTTTGTGGAGCAGCACGCTATACAGCTATTACCTGCCACTCTGCCCCTGCAAGTCGTCACAGTGGATGGCAGAGAGTTGCTGGGGGGGCAGGTGGTGAAGCAGACGCCGCCAATGGTGATGCGCCTTGGTAACCACAGGGAAGTCATCAGTTTTAATGTCACCCGACTGTCGGACACACCCATTGTGTTGGGCATGAGTTGGCTGGACAGGCACAGTCCGACACTGGCTTGGTACCAGCGACAGCTGATCTTCGGCTCCTCTTACTGCGCAGAACACTGCATCCTGCCCAGACAGGAGGGAGAGGAGGAGGAATCACAACTGCAGTTGGGAACGTTGCAAGCAGTCCCCCACAAATACGCAGACTTTCTGGAGGTCTTCTGCGAGAAGGAGGCAGACAAGCTACCACCGCACAGGCAATATGACTGCAAGATTGACCTCCTACCAGGGGCGACGCTACCGAAAGGGAAGCTGTATTCCATGTCTGAGGACGAACTACAGGAACTCAAACAGTTCATAGATCACAATTTGGAGCGCGGTTTCATCCGGGAGTCCAGGGCAGTAGGGGGCAGTCCTGTTTTCTTCGTGAAGAAGAAGGACACGCCCCAAAAAAGACTGGTGGTGGATTTTCGCCTCTTGAACAAGATGACCAAGCCCTCTGATTTCCCCATGCCCAGGATTGACGACCTACTGGCGACGGTGCACAAGGGACGCGTGTTCACCAAGTTGGACCTGCGAGTGGCGTACAATCTCATCCGCATGAGGGAGGGCGATGAGTGGAAGACAGCCATGTTCACGCCTCTGGGCACCTACGAATACAGAGTGATGCCGTTTGGATTGCAAAACGGTTCTCACTGTTTTCAAGCTTTCATGCATCATGTGTTGGCGGGACTCCTCTACAAGAAGTGCGTCTGCTTTCTGGATGACATCCTGATATTCTCCGAATCGCAGCAAGCGCATGACCAAGACGTTCGGGAGGTGCTGGAGAGGTTGCAGCAGCATAGACTGTACGCCAAACTGGAGAAGTGCCAGTTCGACACGAAGGAGGTGGATTTCTTGGGTTACAAGTTGTCGGACAAGGGGCTAGCCATGGACAGCGCCAAGGTTCGCGCGGTGTTGGATTGGAAGAGCCCGCGCAACCGGAAGGAGGTCCAGCGGTTTGTCGGCTTCGCCAACTTCTATCGCAAGTTTATCAAGGGGTTCGCGATGCAGACGGCGGCTATTACGGACACGCTAAGCTCCAAGAAAAAGAAATTCATCTGGACGGAGCAGGCGGAGCAGTCCTTTCAGGCACTCAAGCGTCTCTTCGCGTCGGAAGAGCAACTGCTGCATATCGACCCCAGCAGACCGATGCGGGTAGAGACAGACGCGTCCGATAGAGCAGTGGGAGCTGTCCTGCTGCAGAGGGACCCACAGGGGGTCTGGAGGCCGGGAGCGTTCTACTCCAGAAAGCTCAGCAAGTCGGAGCAGAACTACACCATCTGGGACAGGGAGTTGCTTGCCATTCATGCAGCTTTCAAGGCGTGGAGACACTTCCTGATCGGCGCCAAGCACACGGTGCAGGTCTGCACGGACCACAAGAATCTGGAGCACTGGCGCACGGCGAAGTTCCTGAACCAGAGGCAGATACGTTGGGCGGAGTTCTTTGCTGACTTCGATTTCCGAATAGAGTACGTCCCAGGCGACACCAACATCATGGCGGATGCACTGTCCCGAAAACCGCAATACCTCGAAGAGGCGACGCCAGCGGCAGCCATGCACATCTTCGCGCCAACAGCGTGGGCGTGCGCTTCAGCCACAGTAGACCTGGATGCGGTGCGGCGGGCGTTGCAGGACGACTCATTCGCGCAGGCGAAGATGGCCGAGGTGCACAAGGGCACGGCGAAGAGCGACGAGTTCCAGATACGAGACGGCTTGCTCTTACGTAAAGGGGCCATCTACGTGCCGGGAGACGAACTTCGCGCCAAGGTACTGCAGCAGTTGCACGACGCACCCACGGCCGGGCACTTTGGCACAGAAAAAACGGTGGAATTAGTCGCAAGGGACTTTTGGTGGCCCAGACTGAGAGGGGAAGTCGCGGACTACGTCGCGAGGTGCGACACCTGCCAGAGGGCCAAACCGGTGCACAAACCACCGGCGGGACTGCTGGAACCGCTGCAAACGCCGTTTGAACCGTGGGAGAGGGTGGCCCTGGACTTTGTCACGGATCTACCCAGCTCGAGAGGCAAGACAGCTGTACTAGTGGTGGTGGACTTGTTCACCAAGATGGCACATTTCATACCGTGTGCGAAGGTGGCCACGGCAGAACAAACAGCCAAACTGTTCATAGATCACGTGTTCAAAGTGCACGGGCTGCCGCGGTCTATACTGTCCGACCGCGGCCGCCAGTTCATCTCGAATTTCTGGCAGAAGCTGATGGGCTTCCTGAACGTCAAGATCAACCTGACATCAGCGAGACACCCGCAGACCAACGGGCAAGCGGAGAGGGTCAATGCCATCATGCAGCAGTACCTGAGATGCTATGCCAATCAACAGCCTGCGACGTGGGTGGATTACCTGCCGCTCGCCGAGTTCGCCTACAACAACACGAAGCACGTGTCCACAGGGGTGACGCCGTTCTTCGCCAACAATGGGAGGAATCCCAGAACCTTCCCGGGACTGGACAGAGTGGGGGAAGGGGAACCGCAGACGGCGGACGCTTTCGCGTCTGAGTTGCAGGAGGTCCACGATCAACTCCGACGGCAGCTGGAGCTAGCGAAGCACGCATACAAGGTGCAAGCTGACAAGCACAGGCGGGTTGGCGAAGAGATACGAGTGGGAGACTGGGTCTGGTTGGCAGCCCACGCAGTGCCGACCAGATCGTTAGCCAAGAAGAAGTTGGGGCACAAGCAACTCGGTCCATACCAAGTCGAAGCGCAGATCAACCCAGTAGCTTTCAGGCTGGTGCTACCGGAGGGTTCCAGGATGCATCCGGTGTTCCACAGGTCGGTGCTCACTCCCTACAGGACACCTCACAGGTTCCAGGAACCAGGAACGGCACCGAGTCCGTCTCAGGAGCGGACGGAGGCGGGGAGATTGCCACAGCAGGACCCCATCAACGAAGTCACGGAGATTTTGGACTCCAGATGGGGGGAAGACGGAGTAGAATACCTCCTAGCCAGAGAGGGCACCCGGGCCAGTGCTAATAGCTGGGTGCCAGACTACGCTTTGGAGGAACCCCTGCTCAAGGACGAGTTTCATGCCCTTTTCCCACACAGACCCATGCCACAGGTGCCACAGGGTTCTGTCTTGGGCCCGGTCTTATTCAACATCTTTATCGACGACTTGGATGATGGACTCAAGGGCATCCTGATCAAATTTGCAGATGACCCCAAACTGGGAGGGGTGGCTAACACCCCAGAGGACAGGATCACACTTCAAAACGACCTTGACAGATTAGAGAACTGGGCAAAAACAAACAAGATGAATTTTAACAGGGAGAAATGTAAAGTATTGCACTTGGGCAAAAAAAATGAGAGGCACAAATACAAGATGGGGGACACCTGGCTTGAGAGCAGTACATGTGAAAAGGATCTAGGAGTCTTGGTGGACCACAAACTTGACATGAGCCAACAGTGTGACGCGGCAGCTAAAAAAGCCAATGCAATTCTGGGCCGCATCAATAGGAGTATAGCATCTAGATCAAGGGAAGTAATAGTGCCACTGTATTCTGCTCTGGTCAGACCTCACCTGGAGTACTGTGTCCAGTTCTGGGCACCACAATTCAAGAAGGACACTGACAAACTGGAACGTGTCCAGAGGAGGGCAACCAAAATGGTCAAAGGCCTGGAAACGATGCCTTATGAGGAACGGCTAAGGGAGCTGGGCATGTTTAGCCTGGAGAAGAGGAGGTTAAGGGGTGATATGATAGCCATGTTCCAATATATCAAAGGATGTCACATAGAGGAGGGAGAAAGGTTGTTTTCTGCTGCTCCAGAGAAGCGGACACGGAGCAATGGATCCAAACTACAAGAAAGAAGATTCCACCTCAACATTAGGAAGAACTTCCTGACAGTAAGAGCTGTTCGACAGTGGAATTTGCTGCCAAGGAGTGTGGTGGAGTCTCCTTCTTTGGAGGTCTTTAAGCAGAGGCTTGACAACCATATGTCAGGAGTGCTCTGATGGTGTTTCCTGCTTGGCAGGGGGTTGGACTCGATGGCCCTTGTGGTCTCTTCCAACTCTTCTATGATTCTATGCCCTCCCAAGAGGATGGTACGGGGTCTGTTTTCCAGCCTACTTAATACCCCCCCATGTGGATTCCTGACCAGATTGCCTCTGCACTCCCTAGAAGGAGGCGTTTCGACTGACCTGGCAACAATTGCAGGTGGGAGTTCCCAGAATTGGGGCAAAAATCAGTGGCCTCCAGAAAGGATACTGGCCCATTATTCTCCAGCCTCATGGAATCGGGGAGAGAAAATCTCTGGGGCAAGGGGGCTGATCTAGAACTTGAACCGCGTAATCAGACTCCAGGCAGTGGTAGAGATTGTTGCTAACACAACAGCCACGGCCCTTAGGTTAATTGCCACGCAATTGGATGAGACACGCGTTTCTCTCAGTCCGCTTAGCGTTGGACTTTCTCCTGGCGCAATATGGCGGCTTTTGTGCAGCGTTAAATCTCACGGGTGGGGCCTGTTGCTTTAACATCTCTGATCATGGTGAAGCCATTCGCAATTTGGCAGCAGGACTTGAAACAGTGGCCCATATTCCTACCGAAACCTGGGAGGGATGGGACATGTCATGGCTTGACTGGTTGCCAAACCTAGGATGGGTAAAAGGCCTGGTTTTGCTGCTGCTTGGCCCACTGTTCATCTTGCTAATTTTTTGCTTTTCTGTACCTTGCCTGCTGCAATGCTTGCATACAATGACACGCAATATGATTTCACGCATGCTTCGCCCCCTTTCGCTTCCCAGATCCAAGATAACCTTGTCCTGGTACATTGACTTGCAACATACTTCCGGGAACAGAGTCAGAGAACGAAAAGCAACATTTCTATGTAAGAATCTGTGAAGGGGGAGAGGGAAGGAGGGGCTTTGGAGAACAGGATAAAAACCTGATGTAAAATACTTTTTGCTGCGGCCTGTCTTTTGTGAACTGAATCACACAGGTGCCTCTGCCCCCCCCCCCATGGCAGAATAAAACACTCTTTCTCTGGATTAACCCCTTGGTGTCGTTTGGCTCCTTTTGTCTCTGCTCGGGTGCAACAATTTTTCCTACCCATGGATTAAAAAGGCTACATACCAAGGAGAGCCTAATCCCATCCCCAAACTTGCCAAGGGGCCAGACATGCAAAGGAAGTTCTGTTTTACTTTGGGTGGTGGGACTTCAGAAGTGTTTGCCTATGCTAATCTAACACCTGGGTCTTGCCCTGACATGTCTGCTTATGCTGATGTTGTACCAAGGACTTGTCTGGACATGTTTGCCAAGGTTAACCCCTCCCCTTTGAACTGTATTCTGGGATATGGTGGGAAAGTTTTAAAAAGTCGCCACCCCATCCTCGGGGTTCCAAATTCCTCTTTGACCCTGTTGCAGAATAAACTTTGGTCTACAGCTATTTGCTCCGGTTGGTGGCTGGACTCCTCCTTTATTCTGGCTCTGCCCGACCGGTTGGGGGACTGAGCAGCCTCCCACCTAGATTCTTCCGTAACAGTATGTTGTTTGTTACTATGGTGTGTATTTTTGCTTGGATGAACCCCCCAACTCACAAACAAGCCCTGACACAACCAGCATGTTTTTCTCCTCTGAAACACAGCTAAACTTTTATCTCTTCGTACATAAGAACATAATAGCCTGTTCAGGAGTCTCTGGCGAGGTGCTGTGGCTGCTTTTTGCAGGAAGGAGTTCAACAGGAGTAGCCCATCTTTCCTGGCGGGCCATTTCTGCATGTTTTGGCCTTGCTAGCAAAGCCACATCATGCAAGAGTTGGTTGCTGAGAGCCCTTGAAGCCTCCTCAGACCACAAGGGTCTTACGGTTACCTACAAGGCTTTCCTGCCTCAGCCACAGTTAAAGTCCTCCCGTTGCCACAGGATCCTTTCCAGAAGGGCCAAACTCAAGCTCAAGCCACCTATTTCCCTTACCCCTGAAGAAGAAGAAGAAGAAGAGGGGGAGGAAGAGGAGGAGTTTGGATTTGATATCCTGCTTTATCACTACCAGAAGGAGTCTCAAAGTGGCTAACAATCTCCTTTCCCTTCCTCCCCCACCAGAAACCCTCTGTGAGGTGAGTGGGGCTGAGAGACTTCAGAGAAGGGTGACTGGCCCAAGGTCACCCAGCAGCTGCATGTGGAGGAGCGGAGACACGAACCCGGTTCCCCAGATTACGAGTCCACTGCTCTTAACCACTACACCACACAGGCCACTGCACTGCTGCCAACGAAAGGGCAGGGAGGCTTGAGAGGGAGGAGACGCCCTGAAGTGGAGCCTGGGCACGCAGCTCACCGGAGGAAGACAGCAGAAAAAGCCAAATTCAGCAGTGGAAGAAGAAAATTTCAGAATATAAATGCAGAAATATAAACATTTATTACAAAAAAAGTATCATGACTTTAGAAGACAAAAGAGTAAGAATGGGAGTCGCTATCCAAGACGCAGAAAGACCAGCCGCCTCCGCCGCCCTCACTTCCTCTTTGTCGCTGTGCCAATGACACAGTCATTCACCTGCAAGGCAAGACCGGGCAGATTTGGGGGGCCAGAAACTGGTCCCCACAGCTGCTGCTGCCGCCACCTCCTCCATCCAGCTGCGGTCAGGATGCCCCTTCCGCAGAGGAGATTCTGCAAGCAGCCCAGAGAAAGGGACACCCCCGCCCCCCCCCCCCAGCCGGATGCTGCAGCCACTTACCTTTCTGGCAAAGCGAAGGGAATTGAGGGACTCGGCAAAGTTCTCCTCCGAGGGCGAGATGTTAACAAACATCAGCCTGGGGGGAAAGGCCAGAGGAGAGGGTGAGGAGAAACAGAGGCTGCCTCAAGGGGGGTGCATGGCCCCCCTGTCAGAGACCTCTGGGTTGAAAGGGGTCATCTAGCCCAACCCCCTGCGTTCCTGGCAGGACAGCGCAGACCAGGCCTCAAAGGGGAGGGGGAGCCATCAACTCCCTCCTTGCCGACTCACATCTTGGAATTGCCGCCTAAGGAGTTCTGGAGGAGGTAGGTCAGCTTGCTGTTCCGGTAGGGCACATGGGCCTCCTGCAAGGGGGCAAAGGAAGCGGACAAGGATGGGTGCAGGAGGGGGAAATGTGTGGGGACCCTCCTCCCCACTTAGGGCAGGCCGGTTCCGCCAGCATCATGAGGCTGTCCCATTCCCGATTGAATTGTAGAGTTGGAAGGAATCACAGCTCTAGAGCCCCCGATAGGTGGGCACCCCACACGTGAGACAGTGCTGGACGCCACATCCTCACCCTCGCAGAAGACCAGCGCACTGCGGGAGGCGGGCTGTGGGGCTGCAAAGGGCTGCCCCATGGCTGGCCAGGACTCCCCCCCCCCCGGAGGCACACGCGACCCCCCTCTCCCGCCTACCTTGTTGCTGAGGGCGGTGATGACCAGGCCCAGGTTGGAGAGGCTGCTGTTGATGGCCTGGGTCTCCTTGAGGCGGTCGCCGGTGGAGAGGGACCTGTCCAGGCGCTCGCTGCCAGCCAGGTCCACCAAGCTCAGCACGGCTGCGGGGGGGGGGGGACGACAAAGGAGGGGTGAGGGTGGAGGGAGAAGGGGGGGGTGCTGGGGACCAGGGACCCACAGAGGGCCTGGCCTAGAAGAGGAGGGAGAGCAAGGGAGCGCCTCTGGGCCAGGGCAGGGACAGAGGCCTCCGGCGAAGGGGGTCGTGGGGCCGGCCACACTCACAGGAGGTGTGCAGCTCCCGGTTGGGGTTGTGGCCCTCGATGCGCAACTGGAAGAGGCTGTGGCTGCGGGACGAGCGCTCGTTGAGATTGGTCTTGGCCACCGAGCGGTTGGCTTTGGCTCTCTGGAGCAGCTTCAGGACCTGAAGGGGCAAGCGGGGGGCAGGAGGCGGAGAATGGCGGTCGGAAGGGACCCCAGAGATCCTCTGGCCCTAGCCAGCCCCAGGCAAACAGCGTGAAGAGGCTAGCCGGGCACATTCCCCCCCCCCGGCTATTGGCTACTTGCGACCAGACTGAGATGCCCGGGCGCCCGATGGCGTTGGACATCACCGCCTGGAGGGGAAGCCTGGGAATCCTCGGAGCAAGACTCTTTCCACACACGAGGACCTCGTCCTATAGAATTCTATCCGTTACACAATCAGAATGAGTATCAGGAACCAAAACGGTTTCTCTCAGCAGCCTGAGCAGGAGCAGTGAACAATGGCAGCTCCTTGTTCTCACCTGACTTCACTCCCCCGCTGCCCCCACTGCCCCACGCTCAGCTGCAAAGAATATTCTTATATTCTGAATGTACAGTTAAGAAAGAGAAGTTGGAATAGGCCAAGATATGTGGACTGCCCCAATCCCAGCTCAAGGTGGTCATCTGAACTGGCCAGATGTTTAACTGAGAATCAGTCAGTCAGTCAGGCCATCATTTGAAAAATAAGACTTTAGAACGCCTGGCCCCAAAATGGCAACGAGACATCCCATTTGGGTGAGTTTAAGCTTGGTTTAAGGAGCCGCTTGGTGCCTAGCCTCTACACTGGAGTTTCTACCATTGCCTGCAAATAGAAAGGGAAGCATGGGGGGGGGGGAGTTCTTCCTCTGGGAACTCTAGGGCAGGCAGAAGCCCCATAAGGAGCCGAGGGGCCAAGACCCAGGTGATCTGAGCTCTCCAGACAGGCAGGATGGCTCAGGCCTTCATGCAGAAGCCTCTCAGAGAACGGCACAGTCGGAGGGGAGCCCCCAGGGTCATCTAGCCCAACCCCAGATTCCTCCCTCTGCTCCTCCCCTCAGAGGCTTTGGATGCAGACACACTCTGGCTGCCTTGTCCCCAGACCAAGGCCCTAAAACGGGTCACAATGGGGCTGGTTCTCTGGCTTCTGCCTCTCCTCCACCCCTTGCAAGCAGGCTGGTGGCCGGACACAGTGCAGAGAGCGGGAGAAGAGTAGTGTTGGAAGGGGACCCCCAAGGGTCATCTACCCGACCCCCTGCACCGCTGGAACCCCCCAGGAAAATCCCAGACAGACAGCTGCCCCCCCCCCACCGCGGTACCTCTTGCTCCGAAGCAACGGGGACGTAGCAGAGGTTGGGAACGTGCAGCTCCTCCGTGCATTGGCTCACTCGCCGGATCTCCAGCTCAGAGCCCCGCTCAGGGCGCAACACCAGCAGGTCCCGCAGAGACTCATTGTAGATCTCCAGGAAGTTGGCAGTGAAATGGTACTGGGAGGAGACAGGCAGAGGGGCAGGATCAGACCAGGGAAGGCGGCTGGGGTGGCGCGTGCCCAGCCAGCACATCGCTCCCAGCTCAGACTCGGGGACCAACTGGCATGGCTATTCCAAGAGGAGGCTTCCAAAGGTGAGGCCCAGGAGTTCAGACAGGCCAGCCCTCGGGTGTTCAGGGGATCTTGTGAGGCTGAACGGAAGGCCCTGCAGAAAAACACTGGCGGTCTCACCATCCTGTGGGGTGGGTGAGGGTGAAGGAGGCAGCCCTCTCTCACCAGCGCCCTCTCTGGGAGCTCCCAAGCCCAGTGCGAAACCCCCCTGGCAATTGCAGCATGGCGAGTGAATGCAGCGGGGGTCTCCACCCCCTTTGGACACCTGCATCCGCTTTCCCTCTCTGCCCCCACCTTCCAGCCTTTGGCCTCCATCTCCCGGGCTTTCCTGAAGATCTGCTGCACTGCGCGGGGGATCATGCCGGCCGTGGAAGGGTCCTGGCAGTCGGGGCCCTCCATGGTGTACGTCTTGCCGCTCCCCGTCTGCCCGTAGGCAAAGATGCAGACGTGGTAGCCGTCCAAGGCCGACTGCGGGGAGGAAGGGAAGCCGTCAGGCTGGCGTCCACCAGACCCCACCTGCCCCCGGAGGGGGAGAGCCGCCCTATGTGGAATTTCCAGACCATCCTTCAGCCACGACTCACAGGACAAACCAGCCAAATCAGCCGGGAAATCATCCTCACGATCATCATCATCATACAGTGGCACCTTGGTTGTCGAACCGAGTCCGTTCAAAAACTAAGGCTGCCAAAGAATGTTGGGGAGTTGGAACACTTACTTCCAGGTTTTCAGCGTTCAGGGGCCAAAGTGTACGAGTACCAAGGTGTTTGAGGGCCAAGATACGACTGTACCATGCTCAACATAATAACAAACTAGAAGAACTGGGCCGCTTCCCCCCTTAATGTATTTATTCTATATATTTATTTGATTGATTTATGTGCTCTTCAGGGTGGTTGACAGAATAATATGCTTTTCCTTACCTGCACAAGCAGAGAGATCTCCTCAAAGACCTCCTCCTGGGAGCTGGACGGAGGGAAGACCTGGTCAAAGTTGAACTCATAGACAATGTCCTCTTTTCGCTCCCGGCCAACGTGGGACTGGCAGAGAATCAAAGAATTGCAGAGTTGGAAGACCCACGAGGCTCATCTAGTCCACCCCCAAGCAAGACTTGAACCCACAACTCTGAGATTATGAGCCTCTACCGACTAAGTGGTGACAGGGGCCGCGTTCCCCCTTGGCCAGCTCTCCCGGGGCCACAATGCTCTCTCTCGCACACACACACATATCCTCCAGCTGGCATTGGGTCTGTTGGCCTTGGGCCGGCCATCAACATTTGGGTTTCTCCTGCTCCTGCAAAGGTCATTGCAGGAACAACACTGGCTTATTTGAAGAAGAAGAAGAGTTTGGATTTGATATCCCGCTTTATCATTACCCAAAGGAGTCTCAAAGTGGCTAACGTTCTCCTTTCCCTTCCTCCCCCACAACAAACACTCTATGAGGTGAGTGGGGCTGAGAGACTTCAAGAAGTGCGACTGGCCCAAGGTCACCCAGCAGCTGCATGTGGAGGAGCGGAGATGCGAACCCGGTTCCCCAGATTACGAGGCCACCGCTCTTAAGCACTACCCCACACTGGCTCTCGGCAGGCTTTGCGGCAGGTGGAGACTTCCTGACGTCCCCTGGCAACTGTGACAGCCCAAGATGCCACCAAGACTTCGACAACCGCCTTGTCCCCCCACCCCCAGACTGACCTCCTCCGCCTTGGATAAGACCAGGCTCTTGCTGTTGTCTGGCGGGAAGCGGAGGTGGCTCACCCCCTGTTTCTGGGCCTCCTTCTCGCTGCTCAGCAGGGGGCGCACGCGGCAGAAGACACGGATGTTGCCCTGGAGGGAGCGGGGAGTCGTCAGCACCCAGCCCCACAAAGGGTCCCCCAGTGCCAGCCCCCCACCACCACCGGCCCACCTTCAGCTCCTGGACGGCGTTGTGCAGGGAGCGCCGCTCCATCTCCGACTCGTGCAGCTTCTGCTCCAGCTGGGCCTTGTGTGCTGCCAGCGCCTCATTCTCCTGCGCCCGCCGGGCCAGGCTCTCCTGCGCCAGGCGCAGTTCCGCCTGCGTCAGAGAAACCCCAGGGCCAGTGAGGGACGGGCCACCTCAAACCCAGAGCCGCCCACCCGCCCTCTCAGCCAGGCAACAATTCAGGGAGGAGGCGGCAAATGCAGGCTTCCTCAGCTGGGAAAGGAAAAGCACCAGCAGGAACAGACACAGCAGAGGTTAGCAATTCCCCCAGACAGATATCTAGGGCCCTCTTGCGATGGATAGAAAAGGGACTTGTGTGAGAAACAGGGTGTGAGGCTGAGGAGAAGGGAAGCGCTTCCCGCGAGAGCCGAGAGGGATACACTTCTCTGTATGGGGGGGATTGAAGATTAAGATATAATTATGATAGAGGGCTAGACACATAAAATTTTGTGTTTTATTGCAATTATTACTATTACTGTTGTGATTTTTATTTATTTTCTTTCTTTTTCTCCTTATCTTCCCACCTTTTATTGCTTTTTTCTGTATTTCTTATTATCTTTTATTAAAAAATTCTTGTTTTCCAAAAGTGTTTGCAACATCTTTCTCTCATCTTATTATCTTTTTTAAAACTAGTTTGGTTTGTATTATATGTTGAAAATATTTAATAATTTTTTTAAAAAAACATTTTTTAAGGTATCTAGCTCTCTTTTCTGGGGCTGAGGACCCTTAACTGTGATCTTGAGTCTGGCATTGTGGAATCAGAAGGGTACCTACGGGACATCTAGTCCAACCCGCTGGAATGCAGGCGTCACAAGCGGATGTTGGCTAGTCCCAAGGATTCCTCGCCTCACCTTGGGATTCCAAGCACCATTCAAGGGCGGGTGGAAGGGTCCCCAGCCCCCCCCCCTCACCTCTCTGGCCTCCAGCTGGGCAGCCAAATCCTCCTTGTCCTCCCTGGCTTTGCGGCCAGCGGTTTCCAGCTCCTGGATCGTCTGGCTCTGGCTCTTGACGGTCTCCTCCAGCTGCTGCTCCTGCTTCACCAGCTGCTCCACCCTCTGCCGGCTCTCTGTGGCCTGCGCTTGGCAGGTCTGCAGCTCCAAGGCCAGGGCACTGCCAAGAGAGGGTAGGGCAGAGGTCAGGTCCTGCTGCAGGAGGAGCAGACGGAGCCCGCCATGCCCTTCTCAGGCTGCTGCTCGCTCACCTGTTCTGCCCCTCCAGCTGCTGGTTGCGGGCCGTCGCCTGCTTCAGCTCCCCCTCCAGCTGGCTCAGCTGATGCCTCAGGGCCTCATTCTCCCCGGCCAGCCCCTGGGCCTTCTCCTTGTAGGTCCCCCCTTTGGCCCGCAAGTCGCTCACTTGCCCCTTCAAGTCCCAGGGGGCCCGCTTCTTCTCACCCCCGCCAGCAGCGGCAGGAGCAGCGGCTGCCAAGGGGAGAGGGAGAGAGAGAGGACAGTGTGAGGGACCCGGTGGCGGCTCAAGGATGGCACGGGGGGGGGGCACCTCCCTCCCTTCTCTAGGCCTTACCTGGCTTAGGGGCTGCCGCAGCCACCGTCCGACGGGATCCTGCTGGGAAACAAGGAACGAGACATGAAGCAGTGAAAGGATTCCCAAGGGGACCCTGTCTCCCCTCCGTTGCTTCATGAAATATCTCCAAACAATAGTAATACTTCAAAACATAAAATCAGCAAGGAACTCAAGACAGATTAAAGCAACATATGTGGGGGTTCCCTTCCACGGATTGCGCCTAAAGTCAAAATCACGTATAGCTGAAATATGCTGGATTTAATGGTGGGCAGGATTGCCAGAGCATTTTCCCCAGCCCCTCTCCAAACTTTTAATATTGTTTCCTACACTGAATGCACACAAGTTAAAGGGGCACCAGATGCAGGATTACGGGGAACCCACATTCTACACATCTGAATCAGCTTGGAAAAACTAAAATGGCTTCAGCAGGTGCCAAAAAGAGTCCAGCAAAGATAGCTGCCTGGTGTTGTAAGAACATAACTGGATCAGGCCCAAGGGGGCCTGTCTAGCCCAGCATCCTGTTCTCAGTGGCCAAACAGTTTCCTGTGGGAAACCAGAGAGCAGGATTCAAGTCCAAGAGCCCTCTCCCCCTTTGTGGCTTCCAGCAACAGGTATCCAGAAGAATTTCTGCCTCCAGCCATAGAAGCAGAGCACAGACATCACGGCTAGTAGCCACTGATTGCCCTCTCGGATGTGCATCTGTTTAATCCTCTTGTAAAGCCATCCAAGTTAGTAGCTATCACTACCTCCTGTGGGAGGAAGTTCCATAGGTTAGCTATGCAATGCCATTGTTTTTTATACAGAGGTGGCTTGGTTCTCAAACTTCATCCGTTCCTGGAGTCCAAGACTCCAGAAACCATTCGCAAACCAAGGGACGGCTTCCGACTGGCTGCAGGAGCATCCTGCACTCATTCGGAAGCTGTGTCGGATGTTCAGCTTCTAAAAAACGTTCGCAAACTGGAAAGCTTACTTCCAAGTTTCCAGCGTTCAGGAGCCAATTTGTTCAACAACTAAGCCGTTTGAGAAGCAAGGTACCACTGTAATGGAAATCAATACAACAATATTTATAATATTTTTGAAAAATAACACGATGGGTGCTGCTCCTCTAAATGATCAATTCCTTACAGGTACGATATGGCACCCTTAACAGGGACGCTTCTGCAGCCCGCTGCCTACCTGTGGTGGACGGCCCTGCCACACCCGCAGTCGCCTGGGTCCGAGTGCTCGAGCGGCGGCGCCCCCCTGCCAAGAAAGCGGTGTTACAGCAAAGTCCAGAAGGGCTCCCCAGGTTCTGCCCCGCCCCCCCCCCCGACCTGAGCTTACCGGCCTGGCGGTGGCCTCGGAGCGCAGGGGCCGCTGGCGGAGGCTTCGGAACGGAGGGGGCTGCTGTCACAGGTCCTCCCTGCTTGGTAGGCTCCAGGGGAGCCCGAGCCCGTTTCTGGGAGGAAGGAAAGGGCAGCCGCTTGTTATTCTCCAGGGCCAGGCTGGATGCCCCCTCACCGGTCCTATTCCACGTCCCTCTCTGCTGGAAATGGCAACGCCCCATTCGCACCCCCCCCCCATGCTGCAGAAGGGAGGGGCTTGGGAACTCACCCTGGGGGGCTCATTCTCATCGCTGGCCGGGCGCTTGAGGTGCAGCGCAGACACAGGGAGCCGGGAGGGGCCTTTCGGCAGCAGAAAACTTTTCCCCTCAGAGTTCATCGTGGGGAGAGAAAGAGAAGGCCGCTGAGTTCATTTAATGAAGCATCTCAGAAGCAGGGTGGAGGGGGGGGGGGAGTCGAAGGCCGAGGCAGGCAAGAGAGAGGCGCCCCCCCCGGCCCCCGAAAGGGACTCACGGGAGGTGGACCATCCATCAGCTCCAGGCAAGGCCTTCGGGGAGAAGCCAGTGGGAGGCCAGTAAGGAAATGAAGCCCAGCCTGCAAGGTCAAAGGAGGCCCGGCTAGTCCAAATGGCCCCCAGCACCGAGATAGGCTGCCTCTGGGCCGGGAGGCAGCAACCCTTTCCCGCAGGGGGCCGGTCCGCTGTCCCGCAGGCCCTGGGGGGGCCGGACTACACGGGGAGGGGGGGGAAGAGAGCGAATTCCTCGGCCCCGCAAAGAAGCCAGAGATGCCTTTTCAAGGAAAGGACACCTTCTGCGCATGTCCAAGGGCGCCGATTGCCGGGCCCTCCGCGGGCCGGAGGGAGAAGGCGACGGGGGCCGGATCCGCCCGCGGGCCTCAGGCCGCCTCCCCCCGATCTGCTGGGGCTTGGCTGGTCCCCCCTCCCTCCCGCCCGAGGAAGGGGCCCCTCTGCCCTCTGCCCGCGCCCCGAGGCCTCACCGGCGCCCCTCCGGCTCCTCCGCCTCGCCCTCCGTCTCCCTCTCCGACCCAAACGCCGTCGATTTAAACGGACAGCTCCCGTCCTCCTCCGCGGCGCCGCCCGGCAGCCAATGGCCAGGCGGCGAGAGGAGGAGACCAATCCGCGCCGCCCGTCGCGCGGGCCGGACCCGCCCTCTTCGTCTTACGCCCACGGCTCCGCCCCTAAGTCCCTCCTCGGCGCACGCACTGCGCACGCGCGCCGCCCAAGAAGGCGCCCGAGCCCGCCTCCGCCGGAAGGAGCGTCGGCGGGAGGGCGAGCGTGAGTGCGCGCGCGCGCGTGCCGCAGGCGGCCCCGCCCCTCCCTGGCAACGGCCGCGGCGCGCAGGGAGCGGGCGGGGGGGCGGGCGGGGGCGGGGCCTGCGCCGGAGGGGCGGGGCCAGGGAGATCTAGGGGGAGAGAGATCAATGTCTAGGGAGATCAATAAACAAACGGGAGGGGCCCCCCGGGGGAGGCCGGCGGAGCGCGCCTTGGCCACCGGGGCAGCAGCTTCCCCCGTTGAACACCCGCCTGCCCCTCTGCGCAGGTGGGGCGGGGCCTGGAGGGGGGGGACCCCGAGTGACCCTGGCCCCTTTCCCCTCCCCCCCATGAAGGGGGATCGGGGGAGGGGCCTGAGGCAGGGGGGGCACACAGGGACGCTGCAGCGGGGCGATCCCCTTGGAGGGGGGCGGGGGGTCCTAGCATTGGGGGGACCCCCGGGCGCTGCCACGGTCTTTCCCCCGCTGCCCCCCCCAGCCCGGCGGGGGCGTGGCGGGCCCGGGTGGGGGCGCTGGGGGGGGGCTGGGCCGCCCGGCCCTTGGCATCCCCCCTGGCGGCCCCCCGCTCCGGCTGCTGCATCACTGGCGCTCGGCGGGAGGCTGGAGCCGCCGAGGGTCCCGCTCCGCCGCCCCTGAGACCCCCCCCGCCCCCCCCCCGCGGCGAGAGGGACCCCCAGAGCGGAGCCGGCAAGGGGGCGCCCCCCGCCCCTCCCCCGCCTCGGCCCGCCTGACCCGGACCAGCGCCCGCCTGACCTCTGACCCTTCCGCCTCCTTGCGGCGGGCTTTGGGACCTGGCTCACTCTCTGGGCTGCTTACTGCGCCAGCTTCCGCTACATTTGAACTTGGCGCGCGCGCCCAACTCTCTACCTTCCTCTTGATCGTTTCGTCGCTCCCCGAGGTGGGCGTGACTACTCCTGACTCATGCCCTCCCTCCTTCTGAAAGCCTCCGGAACCCGATATCTGGTCCCCTTTCTCCCCGCTGCTCCCGGCTGGGTACGTGGGTCCCGATCTCCAACTGCTGCTCTCTGATCCCTCTCTGGACCCTTCTTCCTGGGGTGTCCCCCTGCTTTCCCCCCTTGCTCTGACCGCTGGCGCTCCCTTCTGGGAATCCTCGGACTCACTGGACAGGCTCGGTGATCTCGGGTCGTCATCCCCACTCATCTTTCCTTCGTATTCCTCCCCCTCGCTCTCTGTCTCCTCCCTTCTCTGCGTCTCTGCTTCTGAACCCCTGACATCCATCCCCCCCTCGAAGCCCCCCCTTCCCCCCTCCCCACTTTCAAGGGTGGTTGCAGGGTGCTCCATCATCACAGGAGTGAATGCCGGATACAGTTCGCTCCTCGTCGCTGGCCGCCAACTGAAGACCTCCGAGTCTTCCTCCTCGCGTTCGTCAACGGTGAGCTGCTCCGCCTCCATTTCAGTGCCGCCGTGCTCGAAACCGAGATCCTCCCCGCACACGTCCATGTCAGTCTCTGCGTCGGTCGCTTGACCTGGCATCTCCAGCCACCTCCGGCGCCACTGCTCCTCTGGCCGATCGTCCCACCAATACGAGGTGTCGGACGCCGAACCCTCCGGTGACCCCTCTGGGGAACGTGTGCCCTGTGCGGGCTCCCCGTCCGAGTCGAAGCCATGGAACGTGCTGGAGGAAAGTGTGGGCGTGAACAACCAGTCGTCGAAGAAGCCTGCCGGCATGGGTCTGTGTGGGAAAAGGGCATGAAACTCGTCCTTGAGCAGGGGTTCCTCCAAAGCGTAGTCTGGCACCCAGCTATTAGCACTGGCCCGGGTGCCCTCTCTGGCTAGGAGGTATTCTACTCCGTCTTCCCCCCCATCTGGAGTCCAAAATCTCCGTGACTTCGTTGATGGGGTCCTGCTGTGGCAATCTCCCCGCCTCCGTCCGCTCCTGAGACGGACTCGGTGCCGTTCCTGGTTCCTGGAACCTGTGAGGTGCCCTGTAGGGAGTGAGCACCGACCTGTGGAACACCGGATGCATCCTGGAACCCTCCGGTAGCACCAGCCTGAAAGCTACTGGGTTGATCTGCGCTTCGACTTGGTATGGACCGAGTTGCTTGTGCCCCAACTTCTTCTTGGCTAACGATCTGGTCGGCACTGCGTGGGCTGCCAACCAGACCCAGTCTCCCACTCGTATCTCTTCGCCAACCCGCCTGTGCTTGTCAGCTTGCACCTTGTATGCGTGCTTCGCTAGCTCCAGCTGCCGTCGGAGTTGATCGTGGACCTCCTGCAACTCAGACGCGAAAGCGTCCGCCGTCTGCGGTTCCCCTTCCCCCACTCTGTCCAGTCCCGGGAAGGTTCTGGGATTCCTCCCATTGTTGGCGAAGAACGGCGTCACCCCTGTGGACACGTGCTTCGTGTTGTTGTAGGCGAACTCGGCGAGCGGCAGGTAATCCACCCACGTCGCAGGCTGTTGATTGGCATAGCATCTCAGGTACTGCTGCATGATGGCATTGACCCTCTCCGCTTGCCCGTTGGTCTGCGGGTGTCTCGCTGATGTCAGGTTGATCTTGACGTTCAGGAAGCCCATCAGCTTCTGCCAGAAATTCGAGATGAACTGGCGGCCGCGGTCGGACAGTATAGACCGCGGCAGCCCGTGCACTTTGAACACGTGATCTATGAACAGTTTGGCTGTTTGTTCTGCCGTGGCCACCTTCGCACACGGTATGAAATGTGCCATCTTGGTGAACAAGTCCACCACCACTAGTACAGCTGTCTTGCCTCTCGAGCTGGGTAGATCCGTGACAAAGTCCAGGGCCACCCTCTCCCACGGTTCAAACGGCGTTTGCAGCGGTTCCAGCAGTCCCGCCGGTGGTTTGTGCACCGGTTTGGCCCTCTGGCAGGTGTCGCACCTCGCGACGTAGTCCGCGACTTCCCCTCTCAGTCTGGGCCACCAAAAGTCCCTTGCGACTAATTCCACCGTTTTTTCTGTGCCAAAGTGCCCGGCCGTGGGTGCGTCGTGCAACTGCTGCAGTACCTTGGCGCGAAGTTCGTCTCCCGGCACGTAGATGGCCCCTTTACGTAAGAGCAAGCCGTCTCGTATCTGGAACTCGTCGCTCTTCGCCGTGCCCTTGTGCACCTCGGCCATCTTCGCCTGCGCGAATGAGTCGTCCTGCAACGCCCGCCGCACCGCATCCAGGTCTACTGTGGCTGAAGCGCACGCCCACGCTGTTGGCGCGAAGATGTGCATGGCTGCCGCTGGCGTCGCCTCTTCGAGGTATTGCGGTTTTCGGGACAGTGCATCCGCCATGATGTTGGTGTCGCCTGGGACGTACTCTATTCGGAAATCGAAGTCAGCAAAGAACTCCGCCCAACGTATCTGCCTCTGGTTCAGGAACTTCGCCGTGCGCCAGTGCTCCAGATTCTTGTGGTCCGTGCAGACCTGCACCGTGTGCTTGGCGCCGATCAGGAAGTGTCTCCACGCCTTGAAAGCTGCATGAATGGCAAGCAACTCCCTGTCCCAGATGGTGTAGTTCTGCTCCGACTTGCTGAGCTTTCTGGAGTAGAACGCTCCCGGCCTCCAGACCCCCTGTGGGTCCCTCTGCAGCAGGACAGCTCCCACTGCTCTATCGGACGCGTCTGTCTCTACCCGCATCGGTCTGCTGGGGTCGATATGCAGCAGTTGCTCTTCCGACGCGAAGAGACGCTTGAGTGCCTGAAAGGACTGCTCCGCCTGCTCCGTCCAGATGAATTTCTTTTTCTTGGAGCTTAGCGTGTCCGTAATAGCCGCCGTCTGCATCGCGAACCCCTTGATAAACTTGCGATAGAAGTTGGCGAAGCCGACAAACCGCTGGACCTCCTTCCGGTTGCGCGGGCTCTTCCAATCCAACACCGCGCGAACCTTGGCGCTGTCCATGGCTAGCCCCTTGTCCGACAACTTGTAACCCAAGAAATCCACCTCCTTCGTGTCGAACTGGCACTTCTCCAGTTTGGCGTACAGTCTATGCTGCTGCAACCTCTCCAGCACCTCCCGAACGTCTTGGTCATGCGCTTGCTGCGATTCGGAGAATATCAGGATGTCATCCAGAAAGCAGACGCACTTCTTGTAGAGGAGTCCCGCCAACACATGATGCATGAAAGCTTGAAAACAGTGAGAACCGTTTTGCAATCCAAACGGCATCACTCTGTATTCGTAGGTGCCCAGAGGCGTGAACATGGCTGTCTTCCACTCATCGCCCTCCCTCATGCGGATGAGATTGTACGCCCCTCGCAGGTCCAACTTGGTGAACACGCGTCCCTTGCGCACCGTCGCCAGTAGGTCGTCAATCCTGGGCATGGGGAAATCAGAGGGCTTGGTCATCTTGTTCAAGAGGCGAAAATCCACCACCAGTCTTTTTTGGGGCGTGTCCTTCTTCTTCACGAAGAAAACAGGACTGCCCCCTACTGCCCTGGACTCCCGGATGAAACCGCGCTCCAAATTGTGATCTATGAACTGTTTGAGTTCCTGTAGTTCGTCCTCAGACATGGAATACAGCTTCCCTTTCGGTAGCGTCGCCCCTGGTAGGAGGTCAATCTTGCAGTCATATTGCCTGTGCGGTGGTAGCTTGTCTGCCTCCTTCTCGCAGAAGACCTCCAGAAAGTCTGCGTATTTGTGGGGGACTGCTTGCAACGTTCCCAACTGCAGTTGTGATTCCTCCTCCTCTCCCTCCTGTCTGGGCAGGATGCAGTGTTCTGCGCAGTAAGAGGAGCCGAAGATCAGCTGTCGCTGGTACCAAGCCAGTGTCGGACTGTGCCTGTCCAGCCAACTCATGCCCAACACAATGGGTGTGTCCGACAGTCGGGTGACATTAAAACTGATGACTTCCCTGTGGTTACCAAGGCGCATCACCATTGGCGGCGTCTGCTTCACCACCTGCCCCCCCAGCAGCTCTCTGCCATCCACTGTGACGACTTGCAGGGGCAGAGTGGCAGGTAATAGCTGTATAGCGTGCTGCTCCACAAAATCCTGCGCTATAAAGTCTGCGTTGCTTCCAGAATCCACAGAAAGCAGCACTTCGATAGTGACGCCATCGGGTAGCTGGAGAGATGCTGTGAGCTGCACTACTGGTTTGGGTGGGAGGGGGTCCGTGGGTTGCAAGATCGCTGGGGACTGCTTCAGTGATGCGTCTGGCTGGGCCCCAGTGCCTCTGTCTCCAGCCAGACATCATCGTTTCCCTGCTGGGGTTCGCTGTGTTGCGTGGCCGCTTTCACCGTTGCGGAGGCTGCAGTGTGCTTGGAGCTCCTCTGGGGACACTCTTTCGCCAAGTGTTGAGAGCTGTCGCATATGTAACACTTCCGGGTCCCTCTAGGAGGTTTAGTCTTGACTGCCGCCGGTGCAGGGGCTCTGGTAGCTGACTGAGCCCTGGCGCCTCCCACCTCCATAGGTTCCACTCCCCCTCCTGGCGGAGGTGTGGATTGCGCACGCGCAGCTTCCCTGGGAACGAAAGAGAAACTTCTTGCTGCTTCGCGCCCTCCACGTCCTTGGTCTCTGCACCATGGACGTTCTTCCAGCCTCACCCCCACAGTCAGCGCCCTTTGGACCACCTCCTGCGTGCTCCGGGGCCTCTCCCCCCTCGCAATTTCGTCTTTAACAGCACTGCTCAGACCCTCCCAGAATAGGTCTCTGACTGGGGGCGAATCCCGGTCCCATTCCAAGGCACTGACCAGCGCAAAAAAGCGGGCGTGGTACTGCCGTACGCTCGCCCTCCCTTGTTCCAGTCCATGAATCTCCCGTCGGGCAAGATCCACGTCAATGGTAGATAAAAAGCACGCATCCATCGCTTTGATAAAGGCATCTGCACTCTGAAGCGCCGGATCTTTATCCCTCCACAAATTGCGTAGCCACGCTTTAGCATCCCCATGCAAATGGGATAGTATAAACCCCACTTTCTCTTCCTCATCTCTAAAGTCTTTTGCCAGCAGTTGCAGTGCGCACATTACGTCTGCTCGAAAATTGGGGTACTGTTGTAAATTCCCATCGAAGTGAGCCACAAGCCCTCCTGCTCTCCGTGCCAACCCAACCCCCTCCGGTCTGGGTCCTGGCTGCCCATGCTTAACCAATGCTTCAAACCTGGCGTGGAGATCTCTGTAGGCGGCTGCCGCATCCTCCTCCCTTTTCTTGGATGCCTGTACCTCCGCGTTCAATTGGGTCACTGCCTGTTGCAGCGCTGAAATTTTCTCTGCTTCCGTCATCTCTGCCAACCGTTGTGAGCTTGCTCCCAAACACCAATTTCCTCCTCTCGCTGCTTCTGCCTCCGCTGCGAGGTATCAGGTGTCCGAAGCTAATGGAGACGGGTCTTACTGTCAGGGCTGCCACTCAGTCCCAGCTCACATAGGACCACGTTAGCCAGCGTTCCGGTTAAAAGAGTCTTTATTGGATTACAGGTTCCATTTCCAAACTGCAATGTGCAGCCCTACTTCTTCTAGGTCAGACCGGCGAAGACCCGTCTGAGTCTCCGCCTCTAGCACACCAGCTTAATACCCTAGCCTTGCTCCACCTCCTGCGCCTTTCCTTCCGTCTCTGGGTCCTTCTGCCCCCCGGGGTCTCTTCTTTCCTACTCTCTTCTGACGCGGATCCCCCTGACCCTTCCGCCTCCTTGCGGCGGGCTTTGGGACCTGGCTCACTCTCTGGGCTGCTTACTGCGCCAGCTTCCGCTACATTTGAACTTGGCGCGCGCGCCCAACTCTCTACCTTCCTCTTGATCGTTTCGTCGCTCCCCGAGGTGGGCGTGACTACTCCTGACTCATGCCCTCCCTCCTTCTGAAAGCCTCCGGAACCCGATATCTGGTCCCCTTTCTCCCCGCTGCTCCCGGCTGGGTACGTGGGTCCCGATCTCCAACTGCTGCTCTCTGATCCCTCTCTGGACCCTTCTTCCTGGGGTGTCCCCCTGCTTTCCCCCCTTGCTCTGACCGCTGGCGCTCCCTTCTGGGAATCCTCGGACTCACTGGACAGGCTCGGTGATCTCGGGTCGTCATCCCCACTCATCTTTCCTTCGTATTCCTCCCCCTCGCTCTCTGTCTCCTCCCTTCTCTGCGTCTCTGCTCCTGAACCCCTGACACTATCTGTTGATGGATGGCCATCCTGACTCGGCCCCAGACACACTGACCAGATGTCTGGAAGCTGTGGCTGGATGGCTACGTGGGAGCCGGTTGAAGTTAAATCCTTCGAAGACAGAGGTCCTCTGGCTGGGGCGGGACGATATGGGATCGAGGGGGCAACTCCCATCTCTTGCGAGGGTGCAATTAGTGCCAGCACCGTCCGTTAAGAGTTTGGGTGTAATCTTCGATACCTCCCTCTCTATGGAGGCGCAGATTACAGCTATAACAAAGGCGGCATTTTTCCATCTCCGCCAAGCTAAGCAGTTGGCCCCTTATCTCTCTCGCCCTGACCTAGCCACTGTGATCCATGCGACGGTCACCTCCAGACTGGATTATTGTAACTCGCTCTACGTGGGGCTGCCCTTGAGACTGACCCAGAAACTCCAGCGGGTGCAGAATGCCGCGGCGAGACTCCTTATGGGGTCTTCGCTGCGAGATCACATTCATCTGGTACTATACCAGCTGCACTGGCTCCCGGTGGAGTACAGGATCAGGTTTAAGGTGCTGGTTTTAACCTTCAAAGCCCTACACGGCCTAGGACCCTCGTACCTACGGGACCGCCTCTCCCGGTATGCCCCACAGAGGAACCTACGGTCTGCAAATAATAACATCCTCAAGGTCCCAGGCCTCAGAGAGGTTAGGCTGGCTCAACTAGAGCCAGGGCCTTCTCGGCTGCGGCTCCAATCTGGTGGAATGCTCTGCCTCATGAGACCAGGGCCCTGCGGGACCTGACATCTTTCCGCAGGGCCTGCAAGACAGAGTTGTTCCGCCAGGCCTTTGGTCAGGGTGCAGCCTGACTCCCTCCTCTGGCAACCTGCACAGAATTTTGTTTAATCGGTTGCCATCAATTTGATTTTAACTAATTTTTATAATGAAATATTTTTAGAATGTGTTATTATTTGATTGTTTATTTGATTGTTGTTAGCCGCCCTGAGCCCGGCTTGGCTGGGGAGGGCAGGATATAAATAAAATTTATTATTATTATTATTATTATTATTATCTAAACTAGCCAAGTATTCTTGTACTATCTCCTTAGTTATTCTGGGCTGTGTTTCCTTTGCTGAATCATTTGCTCCAAATTCTTCAGGTTGGGCATTCTTTTCTTTATCGGAGAAGACTGAGGCAAAGAAGGCATTGAGGAGTTCAGCCCTTTCTGTGTCCCCTGTTTGCATTTCACCATCTTCTCCTCTGAGTGACCCCACTGTTTCTTTGTTCTTCCTTTTGCTACGAACATACCCTACAAACATACCCATAGTCCTAGTATGCTTGGCTGCTCCTTTCCGCTGTATAGTAAACTTCAGAAGAGCATGATCACTCGCGCCTAATGATCCTTCCACTTCTACCCCACTAACCAGGTCATCAACATTGGTTAGGACCAGATCTAAAATGGCTGTTCCTCTTGTTGTTCCTCCCACTTTCTGGACAATGAAGTTGTCTGCAAGGCCAGTGAGGAATCTGTTTGACCTTATGCTCTTGGCTGAGTTTGACATCCAACAAATATCCGGGTAATTGAAGTCCCCCATTACTACTATCTCCCTTCCTTTTGCATGCTTGGCCATCTGTCCCAGGAAGGCATCATCTATGTCCTCCGTTTGGCTTGGGGATCTATAGTAAACTCCCACAATGAGGTCTCTGTTATTCTTCTCTCCCTTAATTTTGACCCAAATGCTCTCACTTTGGCTTTGAGGTTCTAAATCTTGGATCTCTTCACAGGTATACAGATCCCTGACATATAACGCCACTCCTCCTCCTTTCTTGTCTGGTCTGTTGCTCTGAAATAGATTGTATCCCCCCATTATTACATTCCAATCGTGGGACTTATCCCACCAGGTTTCAGTGATGCCTATTATGTCATATTTAGTTTGCTGTACCAAGAGCTCAAGCTCATCTTGTTTATTTCCCATGCTTTGCGCATTAGTGTACAGACATTGAAGTCCATTAATCATTCCCCCGTGTCTCTTATTTAAGGATTTTTTCCTCCCACCACTAGGTCTGCGTGCTGTTTGCTCCATTTGGTCTATGACATTTGGATGATCATTTTCATTAATTGATAGACTCCTACCTTCAGGAGCACTGTCTCCCTCCCCCACATTAGTCAGTTTAAAGCCCTCCTGATGAGGTTTCTGAGATTTTTGGCAAAAACATTTCTCCCAACCATTGTGAGGTGCAGCCCATCGCTTGCCAGAAGTCCATCTTCAAGAAACTGCAGTCCGTGATCTAAGAATCCAAACCGTTCCTGTTTACACCATTTGCGAAGCCAGCTGTTCACTTCCACTATTTTTCCCTCTCTCCCTGGGCCACGTCGTTCAACTGGGAGGACAGATGAGATGACTACTGTGGGCAAGAAACCCATAAAAGAAATGGAGTGGCCCTCATAGTCAAAAAAAGAGTGGCGAAAGCTGTACTGGGATGCAATCTCAAAAATGATAGAATGATCTCGATACGAATCCAAGGCAGACCTTTTAACATCACAGTAATCCAAGTTTATGCACCAACCACTGAACTGAAATTGACCAATTCTATGAAGACTTACAACACCTTATAGAAATGACACCAAAGAAGGATGTTCTTCTCATTATAGGGGATTGGAATGCTAAAGTAGGGAGTCAAGAGATAAAAGGAACAACTGGCAAGTTTGGCCTTGGAGTTCAAAACAAAGCAGGGCAAAGGCTAATAGAGTTCTGCCAAGAGAACAAGCTGGTCACCACAAACACTCTTTCCCAACACACAAGAGACGACTCTACACATGGACATCACCAGATGGGCAGCATCGAAATCAGATTGATTATATTCTCTGCAGCCAAAGATGGAGAAGCTCTATACAGTCAGCAAAAACAAGACCTGGAGCTGACTGTGGCTCAGATCATCAGCTTCTTATAGCAAAATTCAAGCTTAAACTGAAGAAAGTAGGAAAAACCACTGGGCCGGTAAGATGCAATCTAAATCAAATCCCTTATGAATACACAGTGGAAGTGAGGAACAGGTTTAAGGATTTAGATTTGGTGGACAGAGTGCCTGAAGAACTATGGATGGAGGCTCGTAACATTATACAGGAGGCAGCAACGAAAACCATCCCAATGAAAAGGAAATGCAAGAAAGCAAAGTGGCTGTCCAACAAGGCCTTACAAATAGCGGGGGAGAGAAGGCAAGCAAAATGTGAGGGAGATAGTGAAAGATACAGGAAATTGAATGCAGATTTCAAAAAAAAATAGCAAGGAGAGACAAGAAGGCCTTCTTAAACGAGCAATGCAAAGAAATACAGTGGTGCCCCACAAGACGAATGCCTCGCAAGACGGAAAACTCGCTAGACGAAAGAGTTTTCCGTTTTGGAGGTGCTTCGCAAAACGAATCTCCTATGGGCTTGCTTCGCAAGACGACAATGTCTTGCGAGTTCCTGCTGGTTTTTTTCTCCCCCCCCCTTTTTCTAAGCCGCTAAGCCGCTTATCAGCTGATCCGATCACCAGATAAGCCGCTAAAAGCCTCTAAAAGCCTCTAATAGCGCTAATAGCGCTAATCCGCTAATCCTTCAATGGGCTTGTTTCGCAAGACGAAAAAAACTGCTAGACGAAGAGAATCACAGAACGGATTCTTTTCATCTTGCGAGGCACCACTGTATAGGAAAACGACAGAATGGGAAGAACCAGAGATCTGTTCAAGAAAATTGGAGATATGAAAGGAACATTTTGTACAAAGATTACCATAATAAAAGACAAAAGTGGAAAGGACCTAACAGAAGCAGAAGACATCAAGAAGAGGTGGCAAGAATACACAGAGGAATTATACCAGAAAGATATGGATGTCTTGTACACCCCAGGTAGTGTGGTTGCTGACCTTGAGCCAGACAGCCTATGGCAAGTTCTTAAAGAACTGGGAGTGCCTCATCTGTCTCCTGAGAAATCTCTATGTGGGACAAGAAGCTACAGTTAGAACTGGATATGGAACAACTGATTGGTTCAAAATTGGGAAAGGAGTACGACAAGGCTATACATGGTCTCCCTGCTTATTTAACTTATATCCATAATTCATCATGCGAAAGGCTGGGCTGGATGAGATTGCCAGAAGAAATATAGAATCATAGAATCATAGAGTTGGAAGAGACCACAAGGGCCATCGAGTCCAACCCCCTGCCAAGCAGGAAACACCATCAGAGCACTCCTGACATATGGTTGTCAAGCCTCTGCTTAAAGACCTCCAAAGTAGGAGACTCCACCACACTCCTTGGCAGCAAATTCCACTGTCAAACAGCTCTTACTGTCAGGAAGTTCTTCCTAATGTTTAGGTGGAATCTTCTTTCTTGTAGTTTGGATCCATTGCTCCGTGTCCGCTTCTCTGGAGCAGCAGAAAACAACCTTTCTCCCTCCTCTATGTGACATCCTTTTATATATTTGAACATGGCTATCATATCACCCCTTAACCTCCTCTTCTCCAGGCTAAACATGCCCAGCTCCCTTAGCCGTTCCTCATAAGGCATCGTTTCCAGGCCTTTGACCATTTTGGTTGCCCTCCTCTGGACACGTTCCAGTTTGTCAGTGTCCTTCTTGAACTGTGGTCCCAGAACTGGACACAGTACTGCAGGTGAGGTCTGACCAGAGCAGAATACAGTGGCACTATTACTTCCCTTGATCTAGATGCTATACTCCTATTGATGCAGCCCAGAATTGCATTGGCTTTTTTAGCTGCCGCGTCACACTGTTAGCTCATGTCAAGTTTGTGGTCAACCAAGACTCCTAGATCCTTTTCACATGTACTGCTCTCAAGCCAGGTGTCACCCATCTTCTATTTGTGCCTCTCATTTTTTTTGCCCAAGTGCAATACTTTACATTTCTCCCTGTTAAAATTCATCTTGTTTGTTTTTGCCCAGTTCTCTAATCTGTCAAGGTTGTTTTGAAGTGTGATCCTGTCCTCTGGGGTGTTAGCCACCCCTCCCAGTTTGGTGTCATCTGCAAATTTGATCAGGATGCCCTTGAGTCCATCATCCAAGTCGTTGATAAAGATGTTGAATAAGACCGGGCCCAAGACAGAACCCTGTGGCACCCCACTAGTCACTCTTCTCCAGGATGAAGAGGAACTATTGATGAGCACCCTTTGGGTTCGGTCAGTCAGCCAGTTACAAATCCACTGAGTGGTAGCATAGTCAAGACCACATTTTACCAGCTTCTTTACAAGAATATCATGGGCACCTTGTCAAATGCCTTGCTGAAATCAAGGTAGGCTACATCCACTGCGTACCCTTCATCTACCAGGCTTGTAATTCTGTCAAAAAACGAGATCAGGTTAGTCTGACATGACTTATTTTTCAGAAATCCATGCTGACTATTGGTGATCACAGCAATTGAAGTCCCCCATTACTACTATCTCCCTTCCTTTTGCATGCTTGGCCATCTGTTCCAGGAAGGTATCATCTATGTCCTCTATTTGGCTTGGGGATCTATAGTAAACTCCCACAATGAGGTCACTGTTATTCTTCTCTCCCTTAATTTTGACCCAAATGCTCTCACTTTGGCTTTGAGGTTCTAAATCTTGGATCTCTTCACAGGTATACACATCCCTGACATATAACGCTACTCCTCCTCCTTTCTTGTCTGGTCTGTTTCTCTGAAATAGATTGTATCCCCCCATTATTACATTCCAATCGTGGGACTTATCCCACCAGGTTTCAGTGATGCCTATTATGTCATATTTAGTTTGCTGTACCAAGAGCTCAAGCTCATCTTGTTTATTTCCCATGCTTTGCGCATTAGTGTACAGACATTGAAGTCCATTAATCATTCCCCCGTGTCTCTTATTTAAGGATTTTTTCCTCCCACCACTAGGTCTGCGTGCTGTTTGCTCCATTTGGTCTATGACATTTGGATGATCATCTTCATCAATTGATAGACTCCTACCTTCAGGAGCACTGTCTCCCTCCCCCACATTAGTCAGTTTAAAGCCCTCCTGATGAGGTTTCTGAGATTCTTGGCAAAAACATTTCTCCCAACCGTTGTGAGGTGCAGCCCATCACTTGCCAGAAGTCCATCTTCAAGAAACTGCAGTCCGTGATCTAAGAATCCAAACCGTTCCTGTTTACACCATTTGCGAAGCCAGCTGTTCACTTCCACTATTTTTCCAGCACGCTTCCCGAGACATCTTGTCAGGCCCACAGATCACTGCTTCTGTTCCCCTCAGTAGGGAATCCCCTATCACCACTACACGCCTCCTCTTAGGTTTGGTCGGGGTTCTTCCGTGAGCTGTCCGTTCCAAGGTCGCCTGCACATTCCCTGAGGACTGACTTTGCTGCTCGTCTTCATATACCTGATTGACTGTAATGAGGGAGAGATCCTCAAATGGAGTCTGCTCTTTGTCTTCCATGCTAGGGGAGAGGACCTCAAAGCGATTGTGTATTTCTAAACAATCAGAGCGAACCCTGGTCCTCCTACTTCTTTGAGTCACGTTTCTCCATATATCTGGCTCCTGTGTTGGTGAACTAGCCTCCTTCTCAGGGGAGTCCCATGTCTCCTCCTTGGTGGAGACGGTGTGCTCTGTTGCTTCCAAGAAGAGCTCCAGCTCTCTAATTCTTTGGAGCGTAGCTACATGTTCCTCCAGTTGCTGGACTTTGTCTTTTAAGAGGGCAATCAACATGCAATTGCTGCAGGTAAAGCTGCCTGCAACCTTTGGCAAGATGGCAAACATTGCGCAGAAACCGCAGGCGACTGCAGCTGTTCCCTCCCCCTCCATCTTGAGAACGTGTCTTTGGGGGTGGCTACAGCGGTCCTCCATCATAAAAAGCGTGAAGACAGGACAAATAACTCCCCCCACAAAAAAACCTAGGTCTCCTCCAACAAACGTTTGAGACTAGCTCCCCTAAATCTAATAGATGGATCAAACTACCCTGCAAGCTCTGATAAGCTCCTCCAACAGCTAATCACCTGCCTCAACAGAAATCCTGCCCCCTCTGACCTTTGCACAGGGAGAACAGCTAATCAGCCACAAAGAAACACACACACACACACACACACAAAAAAAAAAAAAAACCCACACCCCTTTTTGCTCCTTCTTCAACTGCTGCCCTGCAAGCTCAACTGCTGCCCTCAACAACCTCAGATATCAGGTTACATACGCTTCAGGTCACTGACTCCGCTAACCCAGAAATAGTGCTTCAGGTTAAGAACTTTGCTTCAGGATGAGAACAGAAATTGTGCTTCGGCAGTGCGGCGGCAGCAGGAGGCCCCATTAGCTAAAGTGGTGCTTCAGGTTAAGACCAGTTTCAGGTTAAGAACAGACCTCTGGAACGGATTAAGTACTTAACCCGAGGTACCACTATACAAGGCTGAGATGCTTCCTTTCTCCCAACAGCTTCACGGGCCCAGAGTGTTCCTGATAAGCATCACCAGTCTCCTCCTCAAAATACCCAAACAGAGAGACAGTCTTTAGACAGTCAGGGATTTGAGGTTAGAGTAGGAAAAGGTTTTTGGTTGCTGCACTTCTGCATTGTTACTTGATTTAACTTTTGGCCCAGTATTTAGTTCTGGTTTTTCTGGTATACTGCTGCATTATTTCCTCCTTCTAGTCCCAGCTTTTGCCTTCTCTTTGAGAGAAGATAGAATTTAATGATTTCAAACACCCATCCCTTCATTATTTTGTTGCTCAGTCTAACTTTTGAGCTGCCATCCTGTGTTGGGGATTGGCTTAGGAACAGTTGTATTTCATTTTTTTCCAGTCTCTCTTTTCTCATTACAGAAGTCAGGTTAATTTTGTTTTTTGATTTCATTTTGTTTCCTTTGTTCTCTGGTGATGCTCAGACAAAACTATTTTCACTTTTAAAGCTATTTTTTACTCTAATGTATTAACTGGATTAATTTTCCCTGGGCTTCCTTTGCTGGATTGATTTAAACTTCTGCTTTGAATAGTTAGCTGTTTTTCTTTTTCTCCCTTTGGAAACCTAATATACTTTTAGGGGGGGGGGTGGAGGAGGAAGGCCAGGAGCAGAATTGTCTCAGCAATAACTAATTTTGCCTGCTCTAATCAATGCATGTCACCATATGCTTTAATACAGTTTTATTTCACATTTAATTCACAGGCTAATTATTGTACTCTTCTTTTCTGTGAAGATGCTGTTCCTAAATTTTTCTTACCCCTAAATTTCATTGGGCTGTAGCCAATGTTAGTCCCACTCAGAGTAAACCAATTGAACTTTATGAACATGACTGGTGTACATTAATTTAAATGTGTCTACTCTGAGTAGAGTGAGGTCAAGTGGGCCTTAGAAAGCACTGCAAATAACAAGGCCAGTGGAAGTGATGGTATTCCAGCTGAACTATTTAAAATGTTAAATGATGATGCTGTTACGGTGCTACACTCAATATGCCAGCAAGTTTGGAAAACTCATAAGTGACCAGAGGATTGGAGAAGATCAGTCTACATCTGAATCCCAAAGAAGGGCAGTGCCAAAGAATAATAATAATAATAATATAATAATTTATTATTTATACCCCGCCCATCTGGCTGAGTTTCCCCAGCCACTCTGGGCAGCTCCCAATCAGTGTTAAAAACAGTACAGCGTTACATATTAAAAACTTCCCTGAACAGGGCTGCCTTAAGATGTCTTCTGAATGTCAGGTAATTATTTATCTCTTTGATATCTGATGGGATGCCGTTCCACAGGGCGGGCGCCAGTACCGAGAAGGTCCTCTGTCTGGTTCCCTGTAGCCTCACTTCTCACAATGAGGGAACCGCCAGAAGGCCCTCGGCGCTGGATCTCAGTGTCCAGGCTGAACAATGGGGGTGGAGACGCTCCTTCAGGTATACAGGACCGAGGCCGTTTAGGGCTTTAAAGGTCAGCACCAACACTTTGAATCGTGCTCGGAAATGGACTGGGAGCCAATGTAGGTCTTTCAAGTTCTGTGGTCTGGGCGGCCGCTCCCAGTCACCAGTCTAGCTGCCGCATTCTGGATTAATTGCAGTTTCTGGGTCACCTTCAAAGGTAGCCCCACGTAGAGCGCGTTGCAGTAGTCCAAGCAGGAGATAACTAGAGCATGCACCACTCTGGCGAGACAGTTCGCGGGCAGGTAGGGTCTCAGCCTGCGTACCAGGTGGACACAGAATTAACCTGCGCCTCCATGGACAGCTGTGAGTCCAAAATGACTCCCAGGCTGCGCCCCTGGTCCTTCAGGGGCACAGTTACCCCATTCAGGACCAGGGAGTCCCCCACACCCGCCCGCCCCCCCAAAGACCGTACTTCTTTCTTGTCAGGATTCAACCTCAATCCGTTAGCCGCCATCCATCCTCCAACCGCCTCCAGGCACTCACACAGGACCTTCACCGCCTTCACTGGTTCTGATTTGGAAGAGAGGTAGAGCTCAGTATCAGTAGAGCTGGGTACTATTTCTGGGTTAGCGGAGTCTGTAACCTGAAGCTTCTGTAACCCGAGGTACCACTGTATTGGGCAAACCAAGTCCTGCCTATTTAAACAGACAGGAATAGCTTCCCTAAGCAGGTCACCATTTGGAGTTTCACCATTTGTCTAGAGGAAAGTAACTCAGTTATAGCGGTTCTGCCAGTCTCTGCTTCCTCTTCCTCCATTTGTAATCTAAGGGGTAGCAAGGTTGGTCTGCAATACAGGGGTATAAGAAGTGCTGGAAAAAATGATAATAATAATAATAATAACTTTTATTTATATCCCGCCCTCCCCAGCTGAGCCGGGCTCAGGGCGGCTAACAACAATCAAATAAACAATCAAATAATAACACATTCTAAAAATATTTCAATATAAAAATTAGTTAAAATCAAATTGATGGCAACCGATTAAACAAAATTCTGTGCAGGTTGCCAGAGGAGGGAGTCAGGCTGCGCCCTGACCAAAGGCCTGGCGGAACAACTCTGTCTTGCAGGCCCTGCGGAAAGATGTCAGGTCCCGCAGGGCCCTAGTCTCTTGTGACAGAGCATTCCACCAGGTTGGAGCTGCAGCCGAGAAGGCCCTGGCTCTAGTTGAGGCCAGCCTAACCTCTCTGAGGCCTGGGACCTTGAGGGTGTTATTATTTGTAGACCGTAGGTTTCTCTGTGGGGCATACCAGGAGAGGCGGTCCCGTAGGTACGAGGGTCCTAGGCCGTATAGGGCTTTAAAGGTTAAAACCAGCACCTTAAACCTGATCCTGTACTCCACCGGGAGCCAGTGCAGCTGGTATAGCACCGGATGAATGTGATCCCACAGCGAAGACCCCGTAAGGAGTCTCGCTGCGGCATTCTGCACCCGCTGGAGTTTCTGGGTCAGTCTCAAGGGCAGCCCCACGTAGAGCGAGTTACAATAATCCAGTGTGGAGGTGACCGTCGCATGGATCACAGTGGCTAGGTCAGGGCGAGAGAGATAAGGGGCCAACTGCTTAGCTTGGCGGAGATGGAAAAATGCCGCCTTTGTTATAGCTGTAATCTGCGCCTCCATAGAGAGGGAGGTATCGAAGATTACACCCAAACTCTTAACGGACGGTGCTGGCACTAATTGCACCCCCGCAAGAGATGGGAGTTGCCCCCTCGATCCCATATCGTCCCGCCCCAGCCAGAGGACCTCTGTCTTCGAAGGATTTAACTTCAACCGGCTCCCACGTAGCCATCCAGCCACAGCTTCCAGACATCTGGTCAGTGTGTCTGGGGCCGAGTTAGGATGGCCATCCATCAACAGATAGAGTTGGGTGTCATCAGCATACTGATGGCAACCCAGCCCAAAACTCCGGACAAGCTGGGCGAGGGGGCGCATAAAGATGTTAAAAAGCATCGGGGAGAGAATCGCACCCTGAGGCACTCCACACACCAAGGAGTGGCGCGATGACAATTCCCCCCCAAGCGCCACCCTCTGTCCCCGATCAGAGAGAAACGAGCGCAGCCATTGAAGGACTGTGCCCTGGATCCCCACGTCGGCAAGGCGGTGGTCCAGGAGTTCGTGATCGACCATGTCAAAGGCTGCTGACAGATCTAGAAGAATCAGCAGCCCCGACCCGCCTCGATCCAGCTGCCTGCGGAGATCATCTGTTAGGGCGACCAGAGCCGTCTCGGTCCCATGACCAGCACGGAAGCCGGACTGGAATGGATCCAAAGCAGATGTTTCATCCAGAAACCTACCAAGCTGTTCAGCAACCACTCTCTCAATCACCTTACCCAGGAATGGAAGATTCGAGACCGGGCGGTAATTGGATAGATCTAAGGGATCTAACGATGTTTTCTTTAAGAGCGGACGCACCACCGCCTCCTTCAGTTCCCCTGGGAATATCCCGGTGCCAAGGGACAAATTGATGATATCCCCCAGAGGGGCCCGCACCTCGTCTGGACACGCTCTAATCAGCCATGACGGGCACGGGTCAAGAGGACAAGTGGTGGGCTTTCCAGCTTGGAGGAATCTGTCCACATCGGCTGGAGATATCCGGTCAAAGTGGTCCAATACTGGACCTGAGGACAGTCGAGGGGCCTCCAGTTCCTTTATTGTATCCAAATTGGCAGGGAGGTCATGGCGGAGCAACAGGACCTTCTCCGCAAAAAAGCTCGCAAATGCCTCACAGCTGTGTGTCAGATTGTTATTTAAATTTGGCTGTCCTTCAAGGGACGTTAAAGACCGAATTATACTAAATAATTGCGCCGGGCGAGAGCTAGCGGATGCAATGGAGGCCGAGAAGTAAGACTTCTTAGCGGCCTTCACTGCCATCTCATAGGTTTTCATAAAAACCCTATAAGATGTTCTTGAGGCTCCGTCACGGGCACCCCGCCATACTCGCTCTAGCCGTCTGAGGTCCCGCTTCATTTTCCGAAGCTCCTCGGTAAACCAGGGAGCCCGATTTCTGCGGGGTCGCAGAGGGCGCTTAGGTGCGATCTCATCGATGGCTGCCAGGAGCTGGGTATTCCAGCCCTCAACAAGCTCAGTCAATGAGTCGCCAGGGGGAGCAAGGTCCCGCAATGCTTGATGGAATCTATCAGGGTCCATCAGCCTCTGCGGGCGAGCCCAAATCGGCTCGCCACCTAAGCAGGGTGGGGGTGGAAAGCCAATCCTGGCTTTCAGAGCGTAGTGATCAGACCATGGCACCTTCATCGAAGGAGACATGATCACATCTATACCGGCGCCAAAGATCAAATCCAGCGTGTGGCCTGCTTGATGTGTGGGGCCCGAAACAAACTGGGAGAGCCCTAGTGTCGCCATGGAAGACACCAGGTCCAGAGCCTGTGAGGAGGGAGTGGCATCAGCGTGGAAGTTGAAGTCTCCCAATACCAATAGGTTAGGGAACTCCAAGGCCCAGCCGGCCACCGCCTCCAGCAGGCCTGACAGGGTGGCTGCTGGTGCGCTAGGTGGCCGGTACACCAGCCAGACAGCCAAGCTCTCCTCGGAGCCCCACACTAGGCCAACACATTCAATGCCGGGGATCGATGGCGATGGTAGAGCCCTGAAAGAACAATCTTCCCGGATTAATACTGCCACCCCTCCCCCCCGGCCCACAGTCCGTGACTGGTGGAGGACGGAGAAACCCGGGGGCGCCATCTCTCGTAAGGTAACAGTTACCCCTTCGCGCACCCAGGTCTCCGTCACACAAGCCAGGTCGACCCCCTGCGAGGTAAAGAAATCTCGCAGGGTAGCGGTTTTGTTGCCTATAGACCTGGCATTGCACAACACCAGTGAAGGAGGTGAGTAATCCTTGCTCACCCTACCCTTGTCCCTCGGGATGGGGCGCAGATTGGAAGGGGTACGAGCATATCCGTATCTCGATCCCCTTCGCCTATAATATCTGCCCCCACCGCCATACCTCCCTCGCCCCTCCACGGTAGCAATCCCAGGCCTCATACAAGCCTCCATTTATAAAATAGAAAACAAAACTACCAAAAACAATTATGCCCAAACAAAACCAATCCCCACCCCAAAACAAAACAAAACGGAACAAAACAAAAATACATGGATAAAAACCACCGTTCACGGTGGTACAACAAAATAAACAATAAAAACACCTTTAAAACACCTTAAAAAATATATAAACATGTTTAACATATGCTGCAGCAGCACCAGTGTCCTTAAAGCTATTACGGAGGTGAGCCTGGCCCCCGCCCCCTAGGCCAGATGGAATGAGCCTGAGGAGGGAGAGGGCTTCTCCAGCACTCACGATGCAGATGACTTTTTAAAAATCCCACAACCAGTTCTAACAATTGTGGCGACATGTGCCCTCATAAAATATGCATTTAGT
This sequence comes from Podarcis bocagei, assembly GCF_964188305.1. Taxonomy (NCBI): domain Eukaryota; kingdom Metazoa; phylum Chordata; class Lepidosauria; order Squamata; family Lacertidae; genus Podarcis; species Podarcis bocagei. Next base: position 95,123,418 of record NC_138131.1, on the reverse strand, counting down.
TCTGTGTGTGAGAAGGGCGGGGGGAAGCATCTTTCAAAAACAATTAATTGGCAGGATTAATAGAGGACACCAGGATTAACAGAAGACATCAGTGATCACTTGTATTTACACAGACCAGAGCTGCTGCTTTTGGGACAAAACACTAATAATAAAAAGGTAGTGGATCAAAACAAAGAAAGCCCCCTTCCCCAAATGCCTGACCATGTGATTCATTTTGCAAACAAAACAAAGCGAAGCTAAACACACTCCTTTCTGAACTTCATGAAAAGGCGAGTCAGGTATCTCCCTTAAGACGCTTTATAGGATAAAACCATCTGCATAGTGACTGTTCCTGTTCTATGATTCTTTGAGGATGACTTTCATCTTATGCAGGGATCATTTGCCTTCATATTATGGTGGTTCCAACAGCCCTAACATTTGGCGTTCTCTTTTTTAAATTGTTAGGTGAGCTGTGTGTGGAGGCTCTTTGTAAAATGGAGGAAATCAACTGCTCCTACCAGGTGGCTGGGAAACACCCTGGGATCTATCTGCTCATGGTACATCCTAATGAAGTGGTGAGCTGCTTTAATTTCCTTTTTCCGGTTATTCTTTTCTTCCTTTTCAGTTTTGCTACGTAGGATTAAGCTGTCCTAAACAGATGACAGATGAAATAGTTCCTCCTTGACACAGTGCACAGTTAAACTATGGAACTTGCTCCCACACAGTGGCATGTGGTCAATGGACATGGGGGACTAGGCTAGTCCCCTAAATCAGAGGTTTTCAACATGTGTGCCTTCATAGTCTGAAGCAATAATGCTTCTGATTGCCAGTTGCTGGAAACCACAGGAACGTAGATGCTCTTTTGCTTGGGTCCTGCTTGTGGGTTTCCCACTGGGGCATCTGGCTGGACACCCTGAGAAGAGGTTATAACAACAACAACAAATATTATTATTATTATTATTATTATTATTATTATTATTATTATTATTATTATTATTATTATTACCCCGCCCATCTGGCTGGGTTTCCCCAGCCACTCGGGACGGGTCCCAACAGAATATTGAAAACACGATAAAACATCAAACATTAAAAACTTCCCTAAACAGGGGTGCCTTCAGATGTCTTCTAAAAGTCAGATAGTTGTTTATTTCCTTGACATTTGATGGGAGGGCATTCCACAGGGTGGGCACCACCACTGAGAAGGCCCTCTGCCTGGTTCCCTGTAACCTCATTTCTCGCAAGGAGGGAACCGCCAGAAGGCCCTCGGAGCTGGACCTCAGTGTCCGGGCTGAAAGATGGGGGTGGAGACGCTCCTTCAGGTATACTGGACCGAGGCCGTTTAGGGCTTTAAAGGTCAGCAGCAACTCTTCGAATTGTGCTCCGGAACATTCTGGGAGCCAATGTAGGTCTTTCAGGACCAGTGTTATTTGGTCTCGGCAGCCACTCCCAGTCACCAGTCTAGCTACTGCTTTCTGGATTTGTTGTAGTTTCCGGGTCACCATCAAAGGTAGCCCCACATAGAGCATATTGCAGTAGTCCAAGCAGGAGATAACTAGAGCATGCATCACTCTTGCAAGAGAGTCCACGGGCAGGTAGGGTCTCAGCCTGCATACCAGATGGAGCTGGTAGGCAGCTGCCCTGGACACAGAAATGACCCGCGCCTCCATGGACAGCTGTGAGTCCAAAATGACTCCCAGGCTGTGCCCCTGGTCCTGCAGGGGCCCAGTTGCCCCATTCAGGACCAGGGAGTCCTCCACCCCCACCCACCCCCTGTCCCCACAAAACCGTACTTCTGTCTTGTCAGGATTCAACCTCAATCTGTTAGCCGCCACCCATCCTGCAACCGCCTCCAGACACTCACACAGGACCTTCACCGCCTTCACTGGTTCTGATTTGGAAGAGAGGTAGAGCTAGGTAACATTTGCATACTGATGAACACATAGCCCAAACCCCCTGATGATTTCTCCCAGAGGCGTCATATAGATGTTAAAAAACATGGGGGGGAGGACAGAGCCCTGAGGCACCCCACAAGTGAGAGCCCAGGTTTCTGAACACTTATCCCCCAACACCACTTTCTGGACACGGGCCAGGAGGAAGGAGCAGAACCACTGTATAACAGTGCCCCCAGCTCCCAGCCCCTCTAGACGGCCCAGAAGGATGTCTTGGTTGATGGTATCAAAGTTTGCCCTGCGCCTTTGGGGGAAGCAGCCAGCGCCTGCCCGCCCACCCTGAACCCATCCCAGGGTGGTAGATTACTGCCAGTTTTTTATATTGGATCGTAGCTCACAGCCTACTTGAAGATAGACATGCCTGCCCTAGGATAACCAAACTAGGTGTCTCCAGGAGAACATCTGCTACGACTTGAAGCAGCTTGGGCAGGGAATCCTTGGTGCAGCGGGGAAGTTGGTACACCAAAAGAAATCCTGTACTGCCCCTATTGCCCAACTTCCAGAACATGCACTCAGTAAACTGGGTCTTCCCAATAGGACGCCCGGTGTACGCTAATGACTTCCTAAAAATCACTGCAACCCCCCCCCTCCCCACCCATATGACCTGGGTGGCTGTGGGTAAGAGAAACCTGGTGGACAAGCAGCGGCAAGGACAGGCCCATCTGCTTCATCCAACCAAGTCAGGTTACACATGCCAGGTCAAGTCCTCCATACTGGAGTAGATAGATGGGCCTGTTAGAACACGCTTCCTGCAAAAGGATGGTTGCTTCAAGATTGCATTACTACAATGCACTCTATGTGTGACATTCCTTGCGCTTGATCCAGAAGCTGCAGTTAGTGCAGAATGGTGCATCATGGTTGCTGACAGGAATGAGACCGTGTCAGCATATAACACCTATGCTCACATACCTGCACTGGTTGCCCATTTGATATATAAAACACTGAACAACTTGCAACCAGTTTACTTGAGAGATGGCCTTACCCCATGTATGCCCATTTGACTGCTTCAGTCTGCAGAACTGACACCGATACAGGTGTCACATAATACTCGTTCTGCCGTTGAAGGAAATCAATCTTTTAGCATGGCAGCACCTACACTTTGGGGCTCCCTGCCTACTAACAATACTCTACTCTTTTCAGCACCTGCTAAAAGCCAAGAAGAACACCATTCCAAAAATGAGTTTGACGATTCCCTTGCCTTTGATGAAAAGAGACACTTTTTAGCCCTCCCTTACCAGTCACAGGAAGAAATCATTAGCAGAATGACTTCCTTACAATACACCCTTATTCACTTTCGGCCTCCAGAGAAAGCTAATACAATCACGGATCAAATTATGGAAATAATGTCTAACCAACACAGAGGTAAACAAAGGGAAGAGGTGGAGAACCCCCCCCCCAATAAACAAAGATAATCAAATTGATAAGGAACACCCTCCTATCAGAGAGTATAACTATGCTGTCCCTTCAAGTTATTCTATAACCTCTGTTGAATGGCTCCAAAGAAGATTTCTTAATCTGGAAGAATTAGCTCTCCCTGACCTGAAATCAACAACCCAAATTCTAACTACTAAAAAGGAGTTCTCTAACCCTTTGATAGGAGGCGGGTCTGTGTTTGTGGACAAAGTTGGGGAATCAAATCAAATTGTAGAACTGGATTGATATAATGATTCTTGTAATGAACAGTTCAATAGAGTTTTCAGCACCCAGTGCCACACAAACCTAGGGGGGGGGGCACATGAAGTTCAAGCCTTGTCTGACTATGAAGTTATAACTCCAATAAGGAATTCAGCAGGCCAGCCGCACAATCAACCTGTCCTCAACAATACATGCAAGGTCTTATCATGGAATGTGGCAGGATGATCCCCCAAGTTAAAAGATATGAATTTTAAAGAATACTACATAAATTTTAATATTCTCTGCCTACAAGAAACTTAATAAAAACATTCCTTCCAGTAGCACCTTAGAGACTAACTAAGTTAGTTACTGGTATGAGCTTTCGTGTGCATGCACACTTCTTCAGAACATTATCTGTTGCTGGAATTCAGAAGCTGACAAAGACTTGACCAGCAATGAACTTTTTATTGCTTCACACACAGAGATAGCCAGGCACACTCCACATTAGTAAGTTGCAGGATTGAGTTTCCGACTTCTCCTTCCCTCTTTTAAGCCTCCCTCCCGGCAGCCTTCTGTGACTCAGCTCTAAATTGCTTTGCCCTTTTCTCTGCTCTACCCTCTCAAGCTCTGAAGGGGAGAGGGAAAGGGGCTGGAACAGAACTGTCTTGCAGAGCAGGAGACGTAGCCCTGTCAGAGTCTGTGCCCACACTGAGCCAATGTCAGGAACTGGCTAGATAAGTAGTGCTGGCAGCCAGTTAACCAGGAGGGACCAGGGAGTGACACTGGGGAAGAAGAGGATTTTGAGCCTGGTTCAGACTGGTGGGACATGGAAGAGCAACCCACGGAGGGAACTAGCAAGGAAGCATCAGAGCTGGAGAGTTTTGGGGAGGGGGGTCCTCTGATTTCCAGCAACAGACGGTGGCCAACGCCTTCGCCAAAGACAATTTGGCTGCGCCGAGGGAGTGAAGCACCAGGATGGAGCTTTTTTCAGAGAAAGATGGCCAAGTTCTACGTCAGTGCCACGACAGCTCGCTTCGGACAGCATAAAACCTTGTATCACTTGATGTGGCAGGTTTTGGTTTTTCAAAAAATCATTTTTATTGGTTTTCCAATAAAAACAGCCAATCAACATATCCGGATCATAATCCAATTAAAAATAATAAACTAATTTTTTTTAAAATGACAGAGCTTGCAGGGCAGCAGCTGAAGAAGGAGCAAAAGAGTTTTCTTGTGTGTGTGTTTCTTTGTGGCTGATTAGCTGCTCTCCCTGTACAAAGGTCAGAGGGGGCAGGGTTTCTGTTGAGTCAGGTGATTAGCTGTGGGAGGAGCTTATCAGAGCTTGCAGGGCAGCTTGATCCATATTTTAGATTTAGGGGAACTAGTCTCAAACGTTTCTTGGGGGAGACCTAGGTTTTTGGGGGGGGTTATTTGTCCTGTCTTCACGCTTTTTAAGATGGAGGACCACTGTAGCCACCCCCAATGACACGTTTTCAAGATGGAGGGTGAAGGAACAGCTGCAGTCGCCTGCGGTTCCTGCGCAATGTTTGCCATCTTGCCAAAGGTTGCAGGCAGCTTTACCTGCAGCAATAGTATGTTGATTGCCCTCTTAGAAGACAAAGTCCAGCAACTGGAGGAACGTGTAGCTACGCTCCAAAGAATTAGAGAGCTGGAGCTCTTCTTGGAAGCAACAGAGCACACCGTCTCCACCAAGGAGGAGACAGGGGGCACCCCTGAGAAGGAGGCTAGTTCACCAACACAGGTGCCAGATATATGGAGAAACGTGACTCAAAGAAGTAGGAGGCCCAGGGTTCGCTCTGATTGTTTAGAAATACACAATCGCTTTGAAGTCCTTTCCCCTAGCATGGAAGACGAAGAACAGACTCCATTTGAGGATCTCTCTGTGGAAGCTGGAACTTAACGAGTTAAGCTTTTCCCATGATGCTACACCATTCTGACGTCAATTTTAGAAGCTGGGGAGGAGCTTCTGGGAGGAGTTTGTCAGTCCCACTTCGAACTTTGTGGGGAAAAGACGTGGGCTTGGAATGGCTGCTAATAGCCCTGGAAAATCCTGAGAAATGTTGGAATAAATGCTGTATATAGACAAACCTGGACTCAGTGTGAGTTTGTCTGGAAGCCTAGCAACGTGACAGTTTACACCGCTGTGCAAAACTCTGCTTAGCCGTGACGGAGAGCTCGGAGCAGAGCATGCGGCAGAAGAAGCGTGCCGGGCAGGGAAGAGCTAATTGAGGGCCATAAATCAATTAGCGGGGGTCACGGCTGATAAAATACGTCACTGGTTATGGGCCCATAAATTACCGCTTGTAAAACTGTCGCGGGAGCTGTAAAAACTCTGCGGTGTCGAGCAGAGGCTTTGATCTGCTGTGTCGGCAAACAAGCAAGCGGCAGCTGCAAGACGCAGAGAAGTGCCTGCGTTGCTGTGGAGCCAAGTTGCAGAGAACAGCTGAGGTATCGTTTCTCCACGGAGCTGAGGAGCCGGAGGAGCTGGTGCTAAAATCCATACCACCAGGCGGTTGTTTGAAATGAAGCTACGTCCAGGTGGGGACATAAGACAACATGTTACAGAGATGCTCTCTGTGTTTAATGAACTGCGGCTGTTGCAGGTGAACTTTACTGATGAATTGAAGGTTTATATTTTGCTAAGCTCTCTGGACAAAAGTTATGACAATTTATGTCTAACTTTGGAATCTATGAATCCGCAAGATCTGACTTTGGCCTACGTCACAGGATGCTTGGCTGACGAACAGGAGAGACGGCTCAGGGAGAGCAAGTCTGGCGCAGCAAGCTCCACCGGGAGAAAGGGGGGGGCGAAGCAAGATGAGAGCTTTGTTCAGGCTTTTGCAGCTCGTCGGTGTTACGTGTGTGGTTCTCACGGGCATTTGAAAAGAGACTGCCCACAGAAAGCGAGAGCAGCTGGGCAGGAAGCCTTCAAGGACACCTACCATGGAAATCAGCAGGGTTTCCATGGGAACCAGTCTGGGAGACAAGGCCAGCCTGGGAACGCAAGAGGAGGACGTGGAAAACAACGTGAGGAGACGTATCAGATAGCAGCGAGCATGGCTTTGTTCGAAGACGGCTGTGTGGAAAATTCCCAGTTTCGCTTTGTTATTGACTCTGCTGCTAACCGCAATTTGATTCCAGAGACACCTGCTGTTGAGAGGTGGAAGTGCACGGCAATACCTGCCGGGAAATCTGTACTGTTTGCAAATGGACAGAAAGGAAATCTGACTAACGTTGTAAATCTGCATTTTCGTGTTTTGCAGGAAACGCTGGAGTGTTGTACCGTTCCTGGGATGCACCACTGTCTGTTATCTGTGCCTTATTTACTGAAAAAGGGATTTACGTTTTCTTTTCAGGATGATGTGTGCACAATCTCCAAAGGAGGGAGGATGCTTGCCAAGGTTAAAAAGGGGCAGAATGATCTTTTCATTCTTAAAACGTCTCTGGAGGGTGAGGGGAAGGTTGAGAAAGCACAAGCCCTGTGTACTGAGATTCCCGCTCAAGTGCAATGTGCACATATTTGGCATGCTAGGACGGCTCATAGTTCAGTAGAAGAACTACAGGTGCTGCCGGAAGTTTCTAAAGGGTGTAAGATTTCAGAATGTGGACATGATGTAAGTTGTGAAACTTGCAAGCTGGCAAAGATAAAAGGATGCAGTTATCCAAAGATTGAGAGGATAACCACTAGGCCTTTTGAACAAATTCATGTAGATTTGTGGGGTCCTGTGAAAGAACCAAGTCTGGGAGGGTCAAAATATCTGCTCTCAATGCAGGATAATTTTACCCAGAATTCCTGGACACATGGTCTCAAATCCAAGGATGATGCAGCACAGCTGATCAAACGTTGGATTGAGGAGGTGGAACAAAAGTTTTCCACCAAAGTGCAAGCTGTCACAAGTGACAGGGGAGCTGAGTTTACAGGTTCTGCTTTGCAGAAGTACTTTCGCAAGAAAGGAATACGTCACACAGTGACTGCACCCAATCAGGGGGGGAAGGCAGAGCAGATGAGTCAGGCTCTGGTTAAAACTGCTCAGGTGTTGCTGAAAGATTCTGGGTTACCTCCAAGGTTTTGGTTGGAGGCAATCAAGTATGTGAGCTTCACCTGGAACCGCACCTACAATTCCATGGTAGGGGACACACCGTTTGGGCTGTTGCATGGCAGGAAACCCCAGATTCATTTTTTGCGCAGGTTTGGATCGCATGCATCTGTGTCAGTACCTGCAGCGTTGCAGGGGCCAGATGGATCCAGGTTCCGGAAAATGATCTTCTGTGGGTATGAGCCAACAGCAAATGCGTGGAGATTTGCATTTCCATCAGGTGATCAGAGTAAGTTACTGATCAGCAAACACGCTGAGTTCTATGAGCAGGATGAAAAGTCAAAACCTGCTACCAAGCGTGATGTTCTTTCAGAATGTCTCTCTGATTCAGAACAGGAAGATTCTGAGGGGGAAGAGGGGGAGGAAGGAGAAACTGAGTCTGATGATGACGATCAGGGAACTGACCAAAGTCAGGAACAGGAGGAAGTATCTGTAGTTTCTCCACAGGTTAAGAGAACACCCAAAAGCGAGCCCAGTTCTCCGGTAAGTGTAATGGAGAAGGTCCGAAAACGTTTTAAGTCAGAGGGGGAATCCCGTGAGGATGAGGACACAGGTTCTGGTGGCAGTAAGTCAGAGGTAACATCTGAGTTTATGCCCAGAAGATCTAGTCGCTCAACGAAAGGAATTCCGCCGGACAGGTACCAGGCGACAAGCGCATGGGCCTGGTTCACACAGTGTGATTCTGGGAGTGTTGAAGGGGTTCAACGGGTGCCTGGGAAAGATGCTGGAAAAGAGCACAAGGCAAAGGGGAAGGTGTTGAACTCAAAAGGGTCTTGTCAGAAGGTGCAGCAAGGGGGGGTGTGGAAGCTGGAACTTAACGAGTTAAGCTTTTCCCATGATGCTACACCATTCTGACGTCAATTTTAGAAGCTGGGGAGGAGCTTCTGGGAGGAGTTTGTCAGTCCCACTTCGAACTTTGTGGGGAAAAGACGTGGGCTTGGAATGGCTGCTAATAGCCCTGGAAAATCCTGAGAAATGTTGGAATAAATGCTGTATATAGACAAACCTGGACTCAGTGTGAGTTTGTCTGGAAGCCTAGCAACGTGACAGTTTACACCGCTGTGCAAAACTCTGCTTAGCCGTGACGGAGAGCTCGGAGCAGAGCATGCGGCAGAAGAAGCGTGCCGGGCAGGGAAGAGCTAATTGAGGGCCATAAATCAATTAGCGGGGGTCACGGCTGATAAAATACGTCACACTCTCCCTCATTACAGTTGATCAGGTATATGAAGACGAGCAGCAAAGTCAGTCCTCAGGGAATGTTCAGGCAACCTTGGAACGGACAGCTCACGGAAGAACCCCGACCAAACCTAAGAGGAGGCGTATAGTGGTGGTAGGGGATTCCCTACTGAGGGGAACAGAAGCAGTGATCTGTGGGCCTGACAAGAGGTCTCGGGAAGTGTGCTGTCTCCCCGGGGCTAAGATCCAAGATGTAACTGAACGACTGCAAGAAATCATAAAACCCACTGACAAATACCCCTACATCTTGGCTCATGTGGGAACCAATGACACTGCAAGCAATAGCCTCCAGAAGATCAAAAGAGACTAGGAGGCTCTGGGCAGGAAATTGAAGCAACTAAATGCACAAATTGTCATCTCATCTGTCCTCCCAGTTGAACGACGTGGCCCAGGGAGAGAGGGGAAAAGAGTGGAAGTGAACAGCTGGCTTCGCAGATGGTGTAAACAGGAACGGTTTGGATTCTTAGATCACGGACTGCAGTTTCTTGAAGATGGACTTCTGGCAAGCGATGGGCTGCACCTCACAACGGTTGGGAGAAATGTTTTTGTCAAAAATTTCAGAAACCTCATCAGGAGGGCTTTAAACTGACTAATGTGGGGGAGGGAGACAGTGCTCCTGAAGGTAGGAGTCTATCAGTTGATGAAGATGATCATCCAAATGTCATAGACCAAATGGAGCAAACAGCACGCAGACCTATTGGTGGGAGGAAAAAATCCTCAAATAAGAGACACGGGGGAATGATTAATGGACTTCAATGTCTGTACACTAATGCCCAAAGCATGGGAATTAAACAAGATGAGCTTGAGCTCTTGGTACAGCAAACTAAATATGACATAATAGGCATCACTGAAACCTGGTGGGATAAGTCCCACGATTGGAATGTAATAATGGGGGGGGGGGATACAATCTATTTCAGAGAAACAGACCAGACAAGAAAGGAGGAGGAGTGGCGTTATATGTCAGGGATGTGTATACCTGTGAAGAGATCCAAGATTTAGAACCTCAAAGCGAAAGTGAGAGCATTTGGGTCAAAATTAAGGGAGAGAAGAATAACAGTCACCTCATTGTGGGAGTTTACTATAGCTCCCCAAGCCAAACGGAGGACATAGATGATGCCTTCCTGGAACAGATGGCCAAGCATGCAAAAGGAAGGGAGATAGTAGTAATGGGGGACTTCAATTACCCGGATATTTGTTGGATGTCAAACTCAGCCAAGAGCATAAGGTCAAACAGATTCCTCACTGGCCTTGCAGACAACTTCATTGTCCAGAAAGTGGGAGAAGCAACAAGAGGAACAGCCATTTTAGATCTGGTCCTAACCAATGTTGATGACCTGGTTAGTGGGGTAGAAGTGGAAGGATCAATAGGCGCGAGTGATTATGCTCTTCTGAAGTTTACTATACAGCGGAAAGGAGCAGCCAAGCATACTAGGGCTCAATTTCTTGACTTTAAGAAAGCCGACTTCATAAAACTTAGGGAAGTGCTGGGTGAGATCCCATGGACAGTAATACTAAAAGGAAAGGGAGTTCATGATGGCTGGGAGTTTGTGAAGAGGGAGATAGTAAAAGCACAACGTCAGGCAATACCAATGAGACGGAAACATGGAAGGTGCCTAAAGAAGCCAGGGTGGCTATCTAAAGAACTTTTAACTGAGTTAAGATTAAAAAAGGATGTGTACAAAAAATGGAAAAGGGGGGAAACCACCAAAGAGGAATTCAAACAAATAGCCAGCACATGTAGACACAAAGTCAGAAAAGCTAAAGCACAGAATGAACTCAGGCTTGCTAGAGAGGTTAAAAGCAACAAAAAAGGCTTTTATGGGTATGTTCGTAGCAAAAGGAAGAACAAAGAAACAGTGGGGTCACTCAGAGGAGAAGATGGGGAAATGCAAACAGGGGACACAGAAAGGGCTGAACTCCTCAATGCCTTCTTTGCCTCAGTCTTCTCCGATAAAGAAAACAATGCCCGACCTGAAGAATTTGGAGCAAATGATTCAGCAAAGGAAACACAGCCCAGAATAACTAAGGAGATAGTACAAGAATACTTGGCTAGTTTAGATGTATTCAAGTCTCCAGGGCCAGATGAACTGCATCCAAGAGTATTAAAAGAACTGGCAGATGTGATCTCAGAACCACTGGCAGTCATCTTTGAGAATTCCTGGAGAACAGGCGAAGTCCCGGCAGACTGGAGGAGGGCAAATGTTGTCCCTATTTTCAAAAAGGGGGAAAGAGAGGACCCAAATAATTACCGCCCAGTCAGTCTGACATCAATACCAGGGAAGATTCTGGAGCAGATCATCAAGCAAACAGTCTGTGAGCACCTAGAAAGGAATGCTGTGATCACCAATAGTCAGCATGGATTTCTGAAAAATAAGTCATGTCAGACTAACCTGATCTCGTTTTTTGACAGAATTACAAGCCTGGTAGATGAAGGGAACGCAGTGGATGTAGCCTACCTTGATTTCAGCAAGGCATTTGACAAGGTGCCCCATGATATTCTTGTAAAGAAGCTGGTAAAATGCAGTCTTGACTATGCTACCACTCAGTGGATTTGTAACTGGCTGACTGACCGAACCCAAAGGGTGCTCATCAATAGTTCCTCTTCATCCTGGAGAAGAGTGACTAGTGGGGTGCCACAGGGTTCTGTCTTGGGCCCGGTCTTATTCAACATCTTTATCAACGACTTGGATGATGGACTCAAGGGCATCCTGATCAAATTTGCAGATGACCCCAAACTGGGAGGGGTGGCTAACACCCCAGAGGACAGGATCACACTTCAAAACGACCTTGACAGATTAGAGAACTGGGCCAAAACAAACAAGATGAATTTTAACAGGGAGAAATGTAAAGTATTGCACTTGGGCAAAAAAAAATGAGAGGCACAAATACAAGATGGGTGACACCTGGCTTGAGAGCAGTACATGTGAAAAGGATCTAGGAGTCTTGGTTGACCACAAACTTGACATGAGCCAACAGTGTGACGCGGCAGCTAAAAAAGCCAATGCAATTCTGGGCTGCATCAATAGGAGTATAGCATCTAGATCAAGGGAAGTAATAGTGCCACTGTATTCTGCTCTGGTCAGACCTCACCTGGAGTACTGTGTCCAGTTCTGGGCACCACAGTTCAAGAAGGACACTGACAAACTGGAACGTGTCCAGAGGAGGGCAACCAAAATGGTCAAAGGCCTGGAAACGATGCCTTATGAGGAACGGCTAAGGGAGCTGGGCATGTTTAGCCTGGAGAAGAGGAGGTTAAGGGGTGATATGATAGCCATGTTCAAATATATAAAAGGATGTCACATAGAGGAGGGAGAAAGGTTGTTTTCTGCTGCTCCAGAGAAGCGGACACGGAGCAATGGATCCAAACTACAAGAAAGAAGATTCCACCTAAACATTAGGAAGAACTTCCTGACAGTAAGAGCTGTTTGACAGTGGAATTTGCTGCCAAGGAGTGTGGTGGAGTCTCCTACTTTGGAGGTCTTTAAGCAGAGGCTTGACAACCATATGTCAGGAGTGCTCTGATGGTGTTTCCTGCTTGGCAGGGGGTTGGACTCGATGGCCCTTGTGGTCTCTTCCAACTCTATGATTCTATGATTCTAGGTCAAGAGCCACCAAGGGTCTTATCCTTGAAGTGAGAAGGTGAGTGAGAAACCTTTTCAGCTTGTTCATGCTGATGTGTGTGGTCCTTTTAAACTCAGCAGGGGTAATTCCCAGTATGTGCTAACTATAATTGATGATGCCACAAGGTTTAGTTGGGTTTATCCCATGAAGCACAAGGCAGAGGTTTTCCTCTAAGTTTAAAGACTGGGTGGCATATGTTGAGAGGCAATTCCCACACAAAGTTTAAAAGTTTCAATCTGACCGTGGAGGCGAATTTCTGTCAGGTGCATTCCAATCATGGTTACAAAGGAATGGAATTGGGCACAGAAAGACAAACCCTCATAGTCCAGAGAAGAATGGAGAGGCAGAGAGAAAGAAAAGGTCTCTGCAAGAAATGATGGACTCAATGCTAGAGGATTCTGGCTTGTCCAAACGCTATTGATGGGAGGCGATCTTGACAGCCAATTATGTTCAGAACTGCTTGGTCCACAGCACGATTGGAACAACACCCTATTTTATGCTGTTCAGAAAAAAGCCCAAAGCTGATCATTTGCGCACATTCAGTGTGAAGGCATGGGTTCATGTGCCACGATCACAGTGCAGAAAGGGTGACCCCAAAGCACAGCAGCTTATGTTTGTTGGTTACCAGGATTTGGGCAAAGGGTGGAGCTTTGTGGTTGGAAATAGTGGGCTACATGCTAATTCAGAGGTTTGGTTCCAGGCATCAAAGGGTGGTTCCTCACATTTGAGTGTTAAAAGGGAACCAGGCAATGTAAACACTGAAGAGAAAGGTGACAGGGCTGTAAAATCTGCATCTCCTGAGGCTAGTGAACAGAATGCCAGTCATTTTTCACCAACATCAAAGGATGAGTCTTACTCTCCTCTAAGGGGGCGAAAATCTGAGGGGGATGATAGTGAAGATGAGGCCAGTTTTACTCCAAGAAGATCAGAGAGGAAGAACATAGGAATTCCGCCAGATCGTTTTACGCCTGGTACAGCTCACATGTTCCATGTAGCTATAGAGCCTCAAAGCTACAAACCAGTAATGGATTTACCTAAGGAGCAAATTTTTGCTCTGGAAGGGTGCCATGGAAGAGGAGATGAACTCTCTCCGTGAGCATGGAGTGTTTACATCTACGTCACCGCCAAAGAGTGCCATGGTGGTGGGATGTAGATGGATTTAAAAAATAAAGCCTCTGGCTACTGGTGGTTATAAATATAAGGTGCATTTAGTGGCACAAAGTTTTTCCCAGAGACCAGGACTGGATTTTGATGAAGTGTTTGCACCCACAGCTAGAAGTGAGAGCATGCGTTTGTTGCTTGCAATTGCAGCAAAGCGCAATCTTAAAGTTAATCATTTTGACATCCAGATGGCTTATCTGAATGCCAGTCCTTATGAAGAACTTTATTTATCAGAGCCACCAGGTTTTGAAACAGGATAAGGAAAAGTGTACAGATTACACAAAGCCCTATATGGTTTGCGTCAATCAGCACACAAGTGGAACACATGCTTAGATGAGACTCTTGTTTCTCTAGGTTTCGAACGCAGTGTTGCTGATAACTGTTGGTACATGTGTGGCACTGGTAACAAGCAAGAATTTTATTTGGTATTTGTGGATGATTTGCTATATGTGGCCAAAGAGGCTAGGCAAATCAAGGAGTTTTCCACGCAATTGCCCAAAAAGTTCAAAGTAAAAGATCTGGGCTACGTACAAAACTATTTGGGTGTGGAAGTGTCCCAGGCCAGTGATGGTAGTTTTCTGCTCAGTCAGAAAAACAAAATTAAGCAACTGCTGGCAACGTTTTAACATGCAAGATTGTAATGGGGCAAGTACACCCATGGAAGTAGGTTTTGTTAAAGGAATGCAATCAGATAAAAGCTCTGAGTTTGAGCATCCAGATCTCTACCAATCAGCCATTGGGAGCCTAATGTACATATCACAGTGGAGTAGACCCGATATCTGCTATGCAGTGAGGATTTTAAGCAGACAGGTATCCAAACCCACTGTGAGTAAAAAGGATACTGAGGTACTTAAAGCAAACTGCTCTGAAATTGAGCTCAGCAGGAGAAGAAATGCTTGAGTGCTACTCAGATAGCGACTGGGAAAATCTGCCAGACAGAAAGTCTGTAACTGGGCTGGTGATCATGTTCGGTGGATCACTGATTGGATGGAAATCCAGGAAACAAAGCATAGTTAGTGTGTCTTCCACGGAAGCGGAATACGCTGCTTTGAGCGAGCTCTGCAATGAGCTAATATTTTTTAAGCAGTTACTGTTGGATTTTGGCACTGAATGAGATTTTCCAGGAAAAGATTTTGTGGACAACCAAGCCTGTATAACACTAAGTAAAACTGAGCAGTTCAAGGGGAAATCAAAACACGTGGAAGTAAAATACTAGAATGTCAGAACTAATGTACACAGGACTGTCATTGCATGTGAATATGTTGAAAGTGCCAAGAATGTCAGATATAATGACTAAGCCATTGTCATTTGTGAAAAACAAAATGCTGTGTGAATGCATGGGTTTGCAAAACAAAGTTGGTGAAAATACTTTGTATGTGCTCAGAAACTAATTGCACTATGCAAGCTGTGAGGGGGTGCTGGAATTCATGGTTTGCTTGCAGCTTTGCAAGTTAGCAATTAGTGTCTCCACAGCCTGGGAAGACAGAGCATGAAAGGAATCTGCCTAGAGATAAGAAGACCCAGCAACAGCTCAGTGATTGGCTGAGGTCCCTCATATAGGCAGCATGACCTATGACACTAGTGTTGAGGAGTAAGTGGTTTGGTTAGTGCTGAGGCGTTGCTGAGAGTGAAGAAGTCATGTTGTAAATAGTAACTTGTAGATAGCTTGTATGTTTACTGCTGTATATGATAAACTACAAGAATATGAAGAAGAATATGAAGAAGATCTGTGGAAGGGACATGGAAGAGACTTAAGGGCCTCGGACATAAGGTTACCAGGTTAATGAACTAGATGGATGGGATAGAAAGGACTGACAAAACCCAAGACCAGGAGGAAGAGATGTTGGATGAAGATTGGAAGAAAGTTTTAAAAAATTCTATTTAGGAATGTTTTCTAAAATTAATGAGTATTAGAAAAATGTTGGAACGAAATTATTTGGCTTTAGCAGAAATGTTAAAAAGAACTATGTAAGAATATGCTATGGTTATGAGAAATTGGTATAAATAAGATTTAAGTTTTAGGGTTTTTTATGGTAAGATAAGGTTAAAATAGATTAAGGCTATTTAATGACAGAATATTATGAAAAATGGAAAGGATTTGCTGTGACAATCAACAACTAGAATACAAAAAAGGGAGGTGTGAGGAGGTAGATGAAATAAGGTAATGACAGTTAAGGATTTGGGAATATTGGATCTGTTTTTAAATCTTTGTGGTTTATTTTTCAAATCAAATCAAAACTTTTATTGCATTAGCATACAGCCATAGCAAAATAGGACAGTACAAAAATGCTAGAGACAAGCAACCAAGCAAAATTCAAGGCGATATTGCTGGCGTAATGACATTTAACTTACCCTAAGACCATAATGCAAAGATTTAGTTGCCAGCGCCAGAAATGTAATGTGCGGATATATATAAAGAATTAAAACAGGTCCAGGCCTAGGACACACTACCCTGTCAGAGTAGCCCTGAGTTTCAGAGCCTGCACTATGAAGATTGCCACCCCACGTGAAATTTGGGGATTTGCGTCCACAAGAAGCGATTTCAAACAGTCTTCCTTAGACGTAATAGTGGACGGGATCAAGAGGAGGAGCTTAGATCTTATTGGCTCATAAATAGGGCAGTAGAAAAAGAAATGTATAAAGTCCTCTACTTCATTCATTGTGCATGAACATAGACGCTGAGTAATAGGGGTCTTAGAGTAAATCCCCTGAAGGAAGGCCGTGGGTATAGAATGGAAACGGGCCATAGTAAACGCTCTTCTCAAATTGGGCTCCGTTAGTTCTATCAAGTAGTTGGCAAGTGATCTTACCACTTTCACTTTAGGGAGCCACATGGAGAGACGGGCTGTGATGGACTGTGCCCGGTCCATGGCCTCGTCTCTTGTAAGAATCCAGGCCCGGATTTTATGTTGGTGCCAAGATGACAGCGTGTCTAGATCTGGGAGGGAGTAGCGTGCAGTAATAGTCTCCATGGCCTTGGACCATTTGTTGCTATGAGAACAAGTTAAAAAGGCTTGCCTGGCTAGTAGGGAACCTGGGGCATTGATTAATTTACAATAAAAACTAATAATTCTAATGTGGGCTCTCGCAACAATGGAGGGGAGGCCCAGTTCTGTTCTTAACTGTGCAGCAACCGAGCCCTTGGGGAGACCCAGCATCTTTCGTGCAAAAGAGTTTTGCAGAATCTCCAGCCGTTGTAGTGTTTTTAAATTCCACCCCCAGATTTCAACCCCATACAGTAACATCGGGAGGACTTTACTGATAAATGCTTTTCTGACTGGTGGAACCAACTGGCCGCCTTTTGCATAGAAGAATTTCTCCAAGGCTTTGATGGTTCTACGGGCAGCCAGGATGGTCGTATTTAGGTGAGCTGACCAGCTAAGCCCATGCTGAAAAGTGATTCCCAAATACTTGAATGCTGAACAATATTCAATTCAAGTTTTCGTACCAAAAGTAAGAATTTTGGTTTTGGCGAAATTGATTTTGAGGGAGTTGGTATCACAATATGTCATGAGCCCTCTGAGCATGTTGTTTAAGCCCTGCTTGGTTAATGACAATATCACCATGTCGTCCGCATAGAGTAATATGGGGATCTTAAGCTGTTGTAAAGAGGGGGCAGATTGATTTAGGGCCTTCATAGTTGTAACGATGTCGTTGATATAGAAATTGAATAGAAAAGGGGCCAAGAGGCAGCCCTGTTTGACCCCTTTATTCAGAGGGAAAGAATCAGAAAGAGCTCCCAGAGGGCCGAATTTTACTCTGGCCGATATGTCATTATGAATTTCCATAAGAAGGAGGAGGAGTCTCTTATCTATGTTGGTGTAACTAAGCTTCTGCCATAGCCTATCTCTGGGAATGGAGTCAAAAGCGGAGGTCAGGTCCACAAAAGTCGCGTGTAGCTTGCAGTTGAACCTGTTTAGGTATTTATCAATCAGGGTAGATAGAACGAGACATTGGCTGGATGTGCTGTGACCTTTACGGAAGCCAGCCTGTTCCGGGTGGAATAGCTTTGTTTCTTCTGCCCACTCGAATAATTTCTCTAGCAAGAATCTAGAGTAAACCTTGTATGGTATGTCCAGCAGGCTGATAGGTCGATAGTTACGCGGAACTTGTGGATCCCCCTTTTTATGTATTGGGATGACTATGCTCTGTTTCCAGTTAGGTGGAATCTTAAGGGTGGCATTAATAGTGGTAAAGAGAGATGCTAAAATAGGGGCCCACCACGTCTGGTTCGATAAGAATACCTCAGGAGGAATCATATCCTCCCCCGGGGATTTATCCCCTGATAGCATGCTAATTAGTTGTATACATCTCTCTGGGGAGACTGGCTCCCAGGTGGGCAAGGCAGATGCTGGGAGAGTGGGGACTACGTTTACGTCGGAATCTGGGGCGGAATACAACTGAGCAAAGTGAGAGTGCCAACTGGCTGCTGAGATGTTATTAACGATGAATGAGGGGGGGTCTTAAACCTGCATTAATTAAATTCCAGAATTTTTTGTCGTCACGGGTTTTAATGGCCACTGACAGTGCCGTCCAGCGATCTTTCACAAAGAGCAATTTCTTATGTTGGAGCAGCTTCTTGTAGTATGAACGGAATTGAGCTAACTCCCTGGTTTTGCTCTGGGTGCTGTCTGATTTCATATCAGACTGAAGAAATCTAAGCCTACTTCTGCACTGTTTGCATTCTTGGTCGAACCAAGTTTGATTCTTCCAGGTTAGAATCGCACGGGAAGGTTTTGTAAGTGAAGGGAGCAAGTAGGCCAGAATTTGCTGGAAACTTGAGAAATGATTCACATTCATTGTTAACAGCTGAGCTTTCAGGGCTAGGATCTCTGGGGAATTTAGAAGGACTTTTATTTCTTGCTCCAAATAGATATCCCACTTCTTACGTCCGGGGGCTAAGATCAGTGAATCCTGGAGGTGGGGTGAGCTGGGAAGCCCCAGCAGTGAGTGGTGGAAGGAGATGGCGATTGGAAGGTGGTCGCTTTCGGTTCTGTTGAACACATTGAAACAATATACCTTATCATTAAATGCCGAGGAGGACCAGATGTAATCTATAACGCTTGCCCCTCTAGATCCTAGAAAAGTAAAGTATCCCCCGGACCAGTCTTTGGGTGTGCCATGCAAGCTATGCAGCCCGCAGTTTATGGTAAGCTCCAGCAGTATGATGCCAGCCCTATTAATGATTTTGTCATGTGAATTCCACGTAGGAAACCACTCCTCTTCTATGAATAATTGCGACTTATCGGTAAATGAGCTTATATCTGCTCCGATTCTGGCATTAAAGTCCCCCATTATAAGAATCTCTGACTTTGGAAATTCAGCCACAGATTTATCAAGGATAAATCTTAAATCCTCCCAAAACTGATTTGAATGAGAAGAGGGATAGACAGATGGATTGTACAAGTTTACACATATGAAGTCCCCAGCCGAGCTATTAGTGATGTGAAGAGTTTGAATGCAATTACTCTCTAACCAAAAGAGAGGAGAGGTATTAAGATGTAGCTCCTGCGAAACAAATGTTACCAGGCCTCCCCTAGGGCGCCCATACAAATGTGTTTTGGTCGCAGGAATCACAAAGGCGTCATAGCCCAGTAGGGATGGGGGGGATGAAGAGTCTAAGCACCAGGTCTCTTGTATGCCCATGATCTGGAATTTCGCTAAAAAATCTTTCATTATTTTTGCTTTCTGATTTTGATGTGCTATGTGTTTTGTTTTTGCTTTTTGCTTTTGACTTTTATCGATTTGTATTGTTTAATTGTTATTTGTTTTTTTTTCTTGTTCTTCCCCCTTTTTTTCTTTGTTTTTTTTTGTAATTTTAAAATTCTCAATAAACATCATAAAAAAAGTTCAGATGGCTTTCAAAAGTTTTAACAACAGTTCCCCTCCATGGCTGACCCTCCACGTCCTTCTTCTTCTGCTAGTATGAATGCTACACTTTGCTTTTCATGCTCATTTCATGATCCCTATTTGTGAATAGCAAGATAGGATGCAATTAAGCCATTAGCAGCTAAACAAACAAACATGCTAATTACGTTCTTTACAAGGCTTATTTTTTTTAATAGAGAAGCTGGAATTTACCCTTCATTAATCTGACTTAATTGCAATACCATACGCTAAAAAG
Source organism: Podarcis bocagei (assembly GCF_964188305.1). Lineage (NCBI taxonomy): Eukaryota > Metazoa > Chordata > Lepidosauria > Squamata > Lacertidae > Podarcis > Podarcis bocagei. The sequence continues at coordinate 95,103,619 of NC_138131.1, read as the reverse complement.
TCAACATAAATTAGGGGCTGTGAACGATTCCCCCAATATTAAAGATGAGCTGGTGAATTCCTCTCCTCTGAAAATCCCTCCACCCCCGGATAACAAATGGCAGCTTCTTAATAAGGAAGTGTAATAGCAAACAACTGTGCCAAAATGAAAAGGGGACTGTTTTGCTACCGTCAATTGCATTTATGATGTAATTACCTCAGTGTAATAAAGAGGTGCTGGAGGAGACTCTTGAGAGTCCCATGGACTGCAAGAAGATCAAACGTATCCATTCTTAAGGAAATCAGCCCTGAGTGCTCACTGGAAGGACAGATCGTGAAGCTGAGGCTCCAAGACTTTGGCCACCTCATGAGAAGAGAAGACTCCCTGGAAAAGACCCTGATGTTGGGAAAGATGGAGGGCACAAGGAGAAGGGGACGACAGAGGACGAGATGGTTGGACACTGTTCTCGAAGCTACAAACATGAGTCTGACCAAACTGCAGGAGGCAGTGGAAGACAGGAGTGCCTGGCGTGCTCTGGTCCATGGGGTCACGAAGAGTCGGACACGACTAAACGACTAAACAACAACAACAACAAATAAAGATGTAAGCATCTTAAAAACCTACAAATCAATTCAGTTAGCAGCAGGATATGAAGGATGCCCAACTTTTGTCACTGCATCAGTTGGATCCATGATACTCCAGAATCCAATAAAGCCCAAAATTATCAATGCTCTGTGGAGTGCCAGAAATGCCTTCAGGGTATGGATGGGGAGTTTCCAGTGCTACACTCTTCAAGAAAAGCATATCCAGGACCAGATGTTAACTGCTCTGCTGCCACTCAACGTTACATCCCCGGTGAGGCCTCATGGAACATTTGTTCCATGATTTTGTTCTGGGTGTATGTAAGGGAACTAAAGGGCTTTGGTTAGAGTAGATTGTACATCATAGTTGTGTCATGTGGTAGAGCACAGGCTCCACATGCAGAAGTTCCCAGGTTCAATCCTTGGTATCTCTAGGAAGGGCTGGGAGAGAGTCCCTGCCTGAAATCTTGGAGAGTCACAGCTAGTCAGTGTCAGCAAGACTGAGCTAGCTGGAACGAAGACAGCTTTCTAAGTTCCAGATACTCTTTAGTGGAGACAGTAGTTGGAAATGACTCAAACGCCAAGATTTTTTTTTTTTTTTTTTTTTTGCATTTTAAAATTTTATTGGTTTCCAACCAATTATACATTTTATCCATGTTACAACGTTCTTGTCCATTTTTGACTTCCTTCAACGTTACTGACAATCATTCGTAGTTATCCTTTCTTACACATTCCATTCTTACATATTGCCATTTTTCCTCCCTTCTTTCATTATTTCTAATAGACAATACTTATTGAATCTTTACAGTGCCTCTTTAAAACCCATTAGCGTTGTATTTACATCACAGTTATTTTCCAGATAACCCACAAATTTCCCCCAGTCTTGAATAAACTTTTGGTCTTTAGTATATCTAATTTTCCCTGTTAACCTGTCAAGTTCTACATATTCTGTCAATTTTTCTCTCCACTCTTCCACGGTTGGGATTTCCTCCTGCTTCCATCTCTGAGCTAACACAATTCTAGCAGCCGTTACCGCATACTGGAAAAGCTTGCGATCTTTTCTTTCAATATCCTTTCTTACAATACCCAATAGGAAGATTTCTGGTTTTTTAGCGAAGGTGTATCTCAGCATCTTTTTCATTTCGTTGTAAATCTCCTCCCAAAAACTTTTATTTTTTTTACATTCCCACCATTGATGGTAGAATGTCCCTTCTTTCTGTCTACACTTCCAACATTTATTGTCTACCTTATACATCTTTGCCAGCTTCACTGGTGTCATATACCACCTGTAAAGCATCTTCATCATGTTTTCTTTCAATAGGGTACACGCCGTAAATTTTATATTCACCTTCCATAACCTATCCCAGTCTTCCAATTGGATACTGTATCCAAAGTCCCTCGCCCACTGAACCATCACTGATTTCACTTCTTCGTCCTTCGTATTCCATTCCAGCAGTATTTTATACATTTTTGACAGATTTTTATGTTCATTGTTTATTATCTCTTTTTGGTATCTAGATTCTTTTTCCTCATAACCCCTTTCCTTCACCTCTTTTTTAAACATTTCATTAATCTGAAAATAGTGCAGCCAATCGTATGTAAAAACTTTGACTTGGTCATATGATTTTATTTTCCACTTTCCTCCTTCGTTGGTCACCATTTCTTCGTATTTTCCCCACTTTCCTCTCATATTGATTTTCTTTACCCCCATTATCTCTAACGGGGATAGCCAGTGGGGGGTTTTTGGTTCTAGTATGTTTTTATATCTATCCCAGACCTCTATTAACGCGCCAAACCCCTTGTGGACCCTCTTTTTGTCGCACCATAGGTACGCGTGCCACCCAAATCTGTTATTATATCCTTCCAAATCTAGAAGTTCTTTGTTTTCCAGCTTTACCCACTCTTTTAACCAGCACAAACATGCTGCCTCGTAATACAGTCTCATGTCTGGTAGGGAGAAGCCACCTCTTTCTTTTATTTCTGTCAATAATTTTAATTTAATTCTGGGCTTCTTCCCTTCCCAGACATATCTTGAGATCACCTTTTGCCAGTCTCTAAAATCTTTTGTACCTTTTATTATGGGTATAGTTTGAAACAAAAATAACAACTTAGGAAGCACCATCATCTTAACCATTGATATTCGTCCCCAGAATGATAATTTCATTCTGGCCCAGGTCTCCAAATCTTTTTTTATTCTATTCCAAACTGGGGTGTAGTTGTTTTGATATAAATCAATATTCTTTACAGAAAGCCATATTCCCAAGTACTTAACCTTTCTAACTACCTCAATCCCTGTTCTTTGCTGCAATAATTCAATCTTATCCTGATCCAAATTTTTAACAATCATTTTTGTTTTCCCTTTGTTCAATTTAAATCCTGCTATATTACCAAATTTCCCCATCTCGTCCAAAATCTCCTTTGTACTTTCTATCGGCTCTTCCACCGTCAGGACCACATCATCTGCATAAGCTTTGACTTTATATTCATTGGCACCTAATGTCACCCCTTTAATTTGTTTGTTTTGTCTTATTGCATTTAATAGGGTTTCCAGAATCACTATAAATAACAGTGGCGAAAGCGGGCACCCCTGTCTTGTTCCCTTAGCTATTTTGATATCTTCAGATATAACATTATTGACTATCAGTCTTGCTTTTTGTTCTGTGTAGATTGCCCTTATGCCATTCAAAAATTCCTGGCCCACCTCCATAACCTCTAAGTTTTTCATCATAAAATCCCAGACCACATTATCGAACGCTTTTTCCGCGTCTACAAAAATTAGACATGCTGGTTTGTCGCACCTACTGGATAGGAATTCGATGATATTAACTATATTTCTTGTGTTATCACTTATTTGTCTTCCCGGCAGAAAACCAGCTTGGTCTTTATGTATGATTTTTGATAGTATCTTTTTTATTCTTTTAGCTAAAACACCAGCAAAGATCTTATAATCCGTATTTAATAAAGAAATGGGTCTGTAGTTCTTAATTTGAGTTGGGTCCGAGTCTTGTTTTGGGATTATTGTAATAAATGCCTCTTTCCATGTATCTGGAATATCCCTCTCTTTTAATATGTTATTCATTACTTCAATCAGCGGGGCTATCAACGTATCTTTCATTTCTTTGTAATAACTTGATGTAAACCCATCAGGGCCCGGTGCCTTCCCTCTTTTTAATTCTTTTATCACTTCTTCTACCTCTTCTCTACATATTAAGGCATTTAACTGTTCTTTTTGATCTATCGGAATCTTCCTCAACATCTTTCCTTCCAGATATCTTTCTATTTTTTCTTTGTTGTTCCTTTCACTTTTCCTGTATAGTTGTTTATAGTAGTCCACAAACCCTTTCCTGATTTCTTTCGGGTCGGTAATTTCTTCTCCATTTAATTCAATTTTGTTAATCAGTTTTTGTTCTTTTCTTCTTTTTACCTGCCAGGCAAGCCATTTTCCAGATTTATTTGCAAACTCGAAATTTTTTTGTCTTAACATTTTTATATTCCATTCGACCTCTTTATTTATTAACATAGCAAATTGGGTTTGTAGAGCCTTTATTTCCTGCTTTATCTTCTCATTATTGGGTTTTTTAATCAGCTTTTGTTCGTTATCCGTAATCTGTCTCAAAATCTCTCTTGTCTTTTTTTCTTTATTCTTTCTTTTCCATGCGTTTTGTTGGATACATAGGCCCCTCACCACTGCCTTACTTGCATCCCATACAGTACTCAGTTTTGTCCCTTTATCTAAGTTATCCTGAAAGTATTCTACCAGTTTTTTCTGTATTTTTTCAGCAAATTTTTGGTCGGCCCATAAGTTATCGTTCAATCTCCATCTGAAAGTTCGCTCTTCAAATCCTTTTAACTCCATCTTGATCGGGTTGTGGTCTGAGATAACTTTAGCCTGTATTTCAATTTTTAGGATTCTTGGTATGAGTTCACTCGAGACCCATATTTGGTCTATTCTTGACATTGATTGGTTTGGTTCCGAGTGATACGTAAATTGTTTTTCTAGAGGGTGCCTGAATCTCCAGATATCAATTAGGTTACAGTTCTTGATCATCGTAAAAAAAGTCTTAGGCAGCTTCCCTTCTTTACTCTTTGCTTTCCTTTTTTTTATATATAAAATTTTTTATTGCGTTTCTTTTCATAGGTTCACAGATTCAGTTACAAAGCAAGAAACAAGAAACAGTTTTTTAAAAAAAATAAAGAAAAATAAAAAAGAAAAAAACAAGTTAATTATGTTTCAGATCATCCTTCTATAAGTTACTTTCCACTGGACCTCCTCACATCCTCCCAACATTGCGTTCTTTAAACTAACAATATCAGCAATTTATCATCTTATTTCACCGCTTACTGTACCTTTCAATTTATTATGTTGCCAATTTCAAAAACTTGTAATTCAATTTGATACCTTTAAAATAAACATAATATATTTGTTTCAAGTTTGTCTCCTTTTTTTTCCCATAACTTACTTTGTCATTTACCTAATCAAGTTGCGGAAGCATAACGTTTCTTAGTCGTGCACCATCTTAACATTCAAACAACTTATAATATTTTTGCAAATAGTCCTTGAATTTTTTCCAGTCCTCCTCAATTGTTTCTTCGCTCAGATCTCGAATTCTGCCAGTCATTTCTGCCAATTCCATGTAGTCCATCATCTGCGTCTGCCAGTCCTCCAGTGTGGGTAAATCTTGTGTCTTCCAGTACTTTGCGATAAGAATTCTTGCTGCTGTGGTTGCATACATAAACAAAGTTCTGTCTTTCTTTAACACCTTCCGGTCCACCATGCCCAGAAGGAAGGCCTCCGGTTTCTTGGGGAAGGTATATTTAAATACCTTTTTCAATTCATTATATATCATTTCCCAGAAGGCCTTCACTTTCGGGCAGGTCCACCAGAGGTGAAAGAATGTCCCTTCTGCCTCCTTACATTTCCAACATTTGTTATCAGACAGGTGGTATATCTTAGCTAGCTTGACTGGGGTCATGTACCACCGGTATACCATTTTCATAATGTTCTCTTTCAAGGCACTACATGCCGTAAACTTCATACCGGTGTTCCACAACCTTTCCCAGTCCTCAGACATAATGTTATGTCCAACATCCTGTGCCCATTTTATCATAGCAGATTTAACTGTCTCGTCCTGTGTATTCCATTTAAGCAGCAAGTTATACATTCTCGAAAGTACCTTAGTTTTTGGTTCTAATAGTTCCGTCTCCAGTTTCGATTTTTCCACCTGGAAACCAACTTTTTTATCCATTTTAAAAACCTCTTGAATTTGAGCATAATGTAACCAATCTCGCACCTTACTTTTTAGTTTATCCTGGCTCTGTAGCTTCCAGTTGTCTCCAGTTCTTTCAATTAATTCCCAATATTTCGGCCAGTAGGCCTCCATATTGGGCCTTTTTTTGAGAACCTTGGCCTCCATCGGTGATAGCCACCTCGGGGTCTTACCTTCTAATAAATCCTTGTACTTCATCCAGACGGCAAAAATTGATTTTCTGACAATATGGTTTTTAAACAATTTATGAACTTTCGCCTTGTCATACCACAAATATGCATGCCTACTCTTTGCTTTCCTTAATCTATCCATTTCTGTTGATACCACACCGTTCATGTCTCCCATTATTATAATTTTTTTATCCAAGTATTCAAATAGTTTTTCTTCCAGTAGTCTAAAAAATTCTGTCTTATTCCCATTTGGAGCATAAATTCTGATAATTATCAATTCTTCGCCTTGCCATTTAATTTGGGCCGCTATTATTCTTCCTTCTTCATCTTTAAATAATTGACGGGACTCAATTTTGTTTTTAATATATAGGACAACGCCTCTTTTTTTCTTTTTGTCCGAAGATATAAATTCATTCCCTAACCTTTTATTAATAAGGATTTTCCTATGTTTTTTGGCCACGTGCGTTTCTTGAAGGCATATGATGTCCAGATTCTTCTTCTTTAGAATATGTTCAATTCCGTTCCGTTTCTTCTTATCGTTCATTCCATTGATGTTCCAGTTCCATAATTTTAGCGTCATTCTCCTTACCACTATCTAGATTTAAAGATTTAGACTTAAAACCTTTCTGTCTCTTCTCCTTCTTCTTCTTCTCCCTCCTCTTCCGACTCTCTTTCAGTCTGCTCTTCTTCTTCACCTAATTCAAATTCTTCCCTCCTTCTTGTTCCTCCTTCTGCTCCTTTGCTCTCTTCCTCCCCTTGTTGTAATTCTTTATATCTTCTTGTGAATTTTCCAATTTCCTCAGGACTTAGCAATCTTCTTTTTACTCCTTTGTAGAAGAATGAGACACCTTCCGGAAATTCCCATCTGAAATCAATCTTGTTTTTCTTGAGTAATTGTACCAGTGGCTTGTAGGCTTCTCTTCGTTTCAACAACCTTATTGGAATATCTTTAAATATAATTATGTAATTCCCATCAATGTAAAGTCTCTTCTCTCTGTTCCTTTGCAAAATCAAGTTTCTCATCTCTCTATCTTTAAAGGTAATTAGACAATCACCTGGGAATTTCTTTACCCTACTTGATCTGATTTTGATTCTGTATGCATTATGTATTGTCTTTGCCAATTCTTCTTCCGATATCTCCATCCACTGCGCAATTTCCTTTATTAGTCTTTCTCTTATATTCTCGTTTTGCATTTCCGGTACTTGCCTCAACCTTAAATTAACTTCTCTCTGTTTCAGTTCGTTCATTGCGATAGAGTCTTTTATTTCCTCTTGTATTTTATTTAAATCTGCAATCTCATTTCTCATTTTCTCCTCTTCTCGCTTCATCTCTTTCATTTCCTGCTTTGTCTTCTTAAATCCCTCATCCACTCTCCTAGAAACCTCCTTAATCTGTCCTTTCAGTTCACTGACTGTCTCCTCGATCTTTTTATCCATTTTCCCTATTTTATTGTCTACCTGTTCTAACTTTGTCTCCAGATTCTTTTCACTTTGTTTTATTTCTGCAAACATCTTCAATATTTCTATTCTAAATTCTGTTTCCTGCTTTGAGGCTCTCCTGTCTGTTGGTGTCCCCCCTTCTGTCCCTTTTTTCTGTGTATGCGACATGTTCCTCTGTATCTCAATATCCAATATATACTGTGTATACACTATGTAGTTTTGTATTTGCGTCACTATTAAGTACTCTCAAACGCTATTAGGTTAACCACCCAAAAACAGAAGATATCTCCTATATAAGAGGGGGGGGGGAAAGGTATAGCAAGAAAAAGAACAAATTACAAAAACACAATTTCCTTAAGCTTTCCTCTCAGTGTCCTAAATATTGTCGCTTCCCCTACCCATATGGGGGGGGGTAGTTATTAATCCGCGTTCTTCTTGCCCCTATCTGGGCTAATCCAGTTCAAGCTGGTCAAGATACTCTTCTTGCCCCTATTCGGGCTAAATCCCACCAAAGCGTTAGACAGGTAGAACTGTACTTTATATTTCTGAGTAGTCCAAAAGGCGATGTCTAGATTTGAGGAGTAGGTCAGCTTAAATCTTCCAATGTAGTTTTTAAGTTGATATTAATACTAGTCCCAAAAGTGTAGTTCAGTAGTGGAGGGGGTGTCTCACTTGCGTAGTTGTCACCTAAGTATTTCGCCAAACCTAAGTCACCGCCACCTAATTTTCAAATTTGTGTTTGGCTTGAACCAAACCAAACTGAGAGGGTAATTCTTCCAACCTAAATCACAAAGAGAGTGGTTCTTCCACCTTAGGGAAAGAGAGTCTTTAAATAAACTTCCACACTGCCTATTTCCAGCTGTTCATTTTAGTTTGTTTTTTAAATTCAGTTCACACTGATTGAACGTTCCTTAGCAGAGTTTTAAGCAAGGGGGGAGTCCGGGGGGCCTCCAAATAGTTTCCTTTTTATTTAAAGATGTTTTAGAGTGGTCTGGAATGGCGTCGGAAGTCCTTCTAATCCTCCAGTTAATATGGCGTCGGAGTTTCTTTCTAGCTTCTTCACTGAGGTGTGACCAATAGTCCTCTCTATTCTCCTATAGCCTCAATTACAGTTATTACTGGGTCTCTCTTACTCACGAAGCTTCTCTGTTCCCCCTTTAATTTCTTCTTTTCTCCTCTTTCTTTACCGAAAGTTACTTTTTAACTTAGTTAAACTCAAGTCCAAAAAGTCTCGGGGGAAACAGAAACAGTAACCGCTAGCGGCAACTTACTTTCTCTTTTGGCTCTGCAGACAGTGCTGCGTCTTTTTCGATGATGTCAGACGAGCCGCTGAACTCGGATTCTTCTCTTTTTTAGCCGGGAGCTTTCTTATTATTTGTCACTAACTCTCAAAGTTCTTGGTAGCAAATCCGGCTTTCTTCGTGTCGAGAGCGGAGCGCTATTCTCTGCAGGCTCGGGGCTTCGCTAGTTAGCCGCCGCAATGGCTGCCCGATTGTCCGCTGCTCGTTCCGTCGCTCTCTTCGCCTCCTTTCAGGGGTTACCTGGCGAACCGGACGAGCGGCTTTGACACCGCCGGGAACCTAGACCTCTAGACACCCTCCAGAGGTTTATTGGGGGGTCTTGGAGAGTCACAGCTAGTCAGTGTCAGCAAGACTGAGCTAGCTGGAACGAAGACAGCTTTCTAAGTTCCAGATACTCTTTAGTGGAGACAGTAGTTGGAAATGACTCAAACGCCAAGATTTTTAAGCATCTGGCAATTACTATTCCTATTAGAAAGCACACTGTGATATTTTCCCATTTCCCCACAAGAACTTTCTGCAAACAGGGCTGAATCAAGGCTGTAAAGCTATTTCCTGGTAGTTGAGGGATAGTGTAGAGGCCTCCGGCTAACCTCCTTCTGTCTTGAGAGGTGAGGTCAAACTGCTGCATTGGCAACAACGAAGAGACCTTCCTGAGGTGCAAGCCTGGGCAGTGTGTATGGTGGTCCTGAGATGCCCAGATGACAAGATCCCCCGCTCAGCCTCGCTGGTGTGGTCCAAAGGAAAGCAGAGCAATATGTTTTGCACCAGCTTGGCTGCAGGAGTTGCTCAAAATTAGCATACAGGAGCCGCACAGCCATTAGCAGAGAGCGCTGACTTTTTCCTGTGGACAATTGGACTTAAAACAAGTACCCGTGAGTAGAAACGGAAAATTGGATCAAGAAATTGTTTTAATTTGGTATCGAAGCGGGAAGGTGCAAACAGGAAGTCCGCCTTCCGCTTTTTTGTATATAGACTAAAGCAAAAATTTTGCAAGCTAAAGCCGGGAAGCTGTTAAAAAAGACTAAATTGCCTACATTTAGAACCACTGAAACCCCCCTTGGAAGGAGGAGAAAAGGGGGGGAACTCTGTTTAACCCCAGCAGGAGAGGGAGTGAAGAAGGATAAGTTTCCACCGTCTCTAACCTGGGAACGGGGTGTCAGAGACAGAAACTGTTGGAGAGGTTCATTGACTGTGAACGTAACACTATGACAGACAGCTAATGAAGAGAAACAAGTTGATTCTAATGTTGCCTTTTACATTTTAAAGAAACAAAATACTTGAAAAACATCTGAAACATCTGAAAAATGAAAGTAACTTTCCATTGTCTTAAAAAAAAAAATGGATACAAGTAGATTGTCTCCTCTAGAGGGAGCTTGCTAAATTGTTGTTGCAGCATATTTGAGACCCAACATCTGTGAGATTAAGACTGTGGGAACAGTCTTTTCTGACCTTGAACAAAGATGAGCTGGGAGAAAGACTGGGTGCTTGCTTTATGCAAGACAAATGCTTTGCTGGAACAGATGCATGAGAAAATGGACTTGATGAATGAGAAAATGGATTTGACTGTTGTTCTATTGATATAGAAATCATACAAGAACCAATCTATCAATCTGTACTGACTGGGCAGGTGCAGATGACAATGGAGGAGGATGCGGCTGCACCTCAAATAGTACAAATGGAGAGACCCGAGGCCCTACAGGAGCATAAACCGCTGTTATTGAAGATTGAAGTTGGAGTGGGCCAAGGGGAATCTGGAGATGAGGAGGTTCTTAGCTTTGGAGAGACCATGAAATTTGATTTTAAATACATTTTGGATTATATCGAGGACTGTGGGGAGTGGGACTGTGGGGAATGGGCGAGCTGGATGAAGGGTGATGGAGATAATTTTGGACTGGAATTCCCCAGAGACCTACCCCCCAATTAGAAAGGAAAGAAATTAAGACAGAGACCAACAAAAGACAAGGAAAGAGGCAAGCACAAACAAGATGAAGAAGAACTGCAGAAGGGACATGGAAGAGATTTAAGGGCCTCGGATATAAGGCTTCCAGGTTGATGGACTAGATGGAATGGACAATAAGGACTGACATGACCCGAGACCAGGAAGAAGAGACGCTGGATGATGATTAGAAGAGAATTTATAATGGAATTTTTTTATTTTAGAATTAGCTAATGAATATTAGGGAAAATGTGGGAATGAAACTATACGACTCTAGTAGAAATGATATCAAGAGCTATGTATATTTGAAAACTAAGATTTAAGTTCTAAGGTACTTAGGGGTAAAGTAAGGTTAAATGAATTAAGGTAATCTCAATAACAGAATATGGGGAAAGATGGTAAGGATCTGTTGAGTTAAATATTAGGTTAAATTGTTAAGATAAATTTTATAACAAAAATTGAGAAAGATGGAAAGAATGTGCTGAAATAATTACTAAACTAGAACACAAAAACGGAGGTGTGAGGAGGTCAATGAAACAAGCAAATGGAAATTATGGATATGCAATTTGGGATTTGTGTTTTTTTTCCTTTTTCCTTTTTCCTTTTTACTGTCTTTTGCTGTATTGTTGTATTTTGTGTTTTTCTCTCTTTTTATTGTTTTCTTTTTTTGTATTGTAGTGTTGTTTTTTATTTTTTATTTTTTTTGTAATTCTGAAATTATCAATAAATATTATTTTTAAAAAACAAAACAAAACAAAATTAGCATACAGGATGCCATCCAACAAACTCCATTCCGGATTTGTGTAGAGTTTACTCCTTAGTCTTTTCTTCTCCTCAAGAAATCCCACAAGGTTTAGGATCAGGGTTTTCCTTCTCCTAGATAAGCAACCTTCCCAGGTTGACAAGCCTCACCTGCCCCTCATGTACAGAATGTGCAGAAACCACCATTTTGACCAATGGGCCCCCTATTGGTCTTGTCTGCTTAATTTGGTAGAGCCTGTCTTTGCACGCAAGGAAGTCCTTAACTCATTGAGGGTTTGAGACCCATCAACTACTCTCACCTGGTTTAACCAACCAGTCGAAGCCATTCCCGGGGTGTGGCTGCTGCCACACGCCAACAGCTTCTAGGAGCCAAAGGGAAGAACTGAGTACAGGGTGGGAACCAAAGGTGGATCTTGTTGTTTAGTCGTTTAGTCGTGTCCAACTCTTCCATGACCCCATGGACCAGAGCACGCCAGGCACTCCTGTCTTCCACTGCCTCCCGCAGTTTGGTCAAACTCATGCTCGGCTTCTGTCGTCCCCTTCTCTTTGTGCCCTCCATCTTTCCCAGCATCAGGGTCTTTTCCAGGGAGTCTTCTCTTCTCATGAGGTGCTAAAGTCTTGGAGCCTCAGCTTCACGATCTGTCCTTCCAGTGAGCACTCAGGGCTGATTTCCTTAAGAATGGATGCGTTTGATCTTCTTGCAGTCCATGGGACTCTCAAGAGTCTCCTCCAGCACCATAGAAATGGCCACTTTAGGAATCCCCTTACCTGGTTTCCATGAGTTAAATATGGGCAACAATTTTTTTAAAATGTGAACAAAACTGTCAAAAATTTACAGAATTCTGGAATAGTGAACAAGGAACAGTAAATGGGGTCATCTGGAGCTTTGAGGTACATTGCCAGCTGTATGTTGATGACACACAGCTCTACTTCTTTGCACTTGCGAGTATGGCAGTGGATGTGCTGGTCTTGCCTCCACAATGGACTGGACGAGAGTCAGTAAACTAAAGCTCAATCCAAATAAGGCTGAGGCACTGTTAGTGGGTGGTTCCCTAGACCAGATGGATGAGAGGTAGCCTGCTCTTGATGAGGTTACACCCCCTTCTGAAGGAGCAGGTGTGTAGCTTACAGGTACTTCTGGCTCCATTGCTGTTGCTTGAGGCTCTGGTGGCCCAGCGGTGCCCCTATCTGGACAGGGATGTTGGTTTCTGCTTTCTTCACTGTGCAGCGAAGTGCTTGTCACGGGACAATGTTTTGCATTCCACAGTCAGAGTACTGTTGGGTTTCCCACGGGAATGGGAGACTGGATGTGACGTACACTGGTTTCCTGTTTTTCACTCCTCTCTTGGTGTTCTTTGTTCCGAGGAGAAGGACGGTTGCTTCTCTGCTTTCGCAGAGGCAAGATGCATGTTTGTAATCTCTCAACATTGAAGTGAAAATAAAGCAAAGTTAAGCATGTGGCACGTACTGCTCATCCTTCCGCTGTGTACAGGACTCTGCAAAAACAACATTTTTGGTTATGGGCCCAGAAAAACGCAGTCAAACTGAAGGATGGACTCCAAGAAGCCGAGTCGGAATGCCGGCAGAGGGACAGAGAAACGGGTCGGCGTTATCTGCTCTGCGCGTCAAGTTGATTGATGAGAGGTATGTGCTCATGCTCCGGGCAGCCTGCCAGCTTCTAGTTTATGGCTTTATGGCTGGACTTTGAACTTTTAAAGCCGTTTTGCCGCGATACAGGCAAAGGCTCTAAGGCACAAGCTCACAGGCTTGGGAGGCTTGAAAACCGAAAGTACCTTTGAAAGTGCTTTTGGAATGAGGTTTGAAAGCAGCAGTGACGCAGCTTGATTAAACGCCGCGAAGATGGCAGATGCAAAGCTGGCTGATGCTTTTGGGATTCCTAAGCTCAATAAGAAAAACTACGCGGACTGGGTTCTCTATGCAGAGGCTATTCTGCGGAAAGAAGGTCTGTACAAAGTTATTACAGACAACCCCCCAGCTCCAGTTACAGACGAATGGAAAGCTAAGGATTCCAAAGTGATGGGAACTCTTACATTGATAGTATCCCCAGAAGAGCTCTGTCTGTTGCGTGATAAGACCACAGCCAGAGAAATTTGGGACACTTTAAGAGAGGCTCACTTGAGGACAGAAGCTGGTTCCTCAATGTACTACTATGCCAAGCTGCAAGGTATGGCTCTTGCTGAAGGTGGAGATGTGCGTAAACATCTGATGGAGATGCAGAATCTGAGACATGAGCTGCAACAGAGAGGACTCACCTTTCCAGAGGCTGTGTATTCCTTCATGATACTACATTCTTTGGGTCCAAGTTGGGAGTCCGTTGCCACTCAGATTGCTGTTCAGCCAACTGCTCAGCTCACAGTAGCCTATGTTACTGCCGTGATACTGAATGAAGCAGACCGCCGGGGTGCTAGCTGCATGGGTAAGGGGGAGTCTTCACAGACGTCATCCCAGAGTGCAGTGGAACCACCAGATGGCGCCAAAGCTTTGAAGGCAGTGAAATGCTACTCGTGTGAACGTCTAGGCCATATGAAGAGGGAATGCAGATATCCCAGGGCCAAGACAGAGCAGCGCAGCGGAAGCTCATCGTGTGGAAAAGGCCAAAGCAAAGGCAAAGGTCCAGTGTCCAGGACAACGCAGCACAAGGCAATGGTCTCACGCTTCACTCCAAACGTCGCAAAGGTCCAGAAGACGTCTAGATCTTTCTTCGTTGTTGATTCAGCAGCTACCCACCACATGTGCAACGATAAGCAACTGTTTGTGTCTTTTACACCGCAGGAAGGTGCGATTCACCAGGCGGATGACCACACGATCCCCAGTCAAGGCTACGGAACTGTTGTTCTTCACAGTTTGGACTTATCGATACAAGATGTACTTTACGTACCAGATGCCACACACAATCTACTCAGCGTTATGCAACTGAATGAACGGAACATTGACGTTTCCTTCAAGAACAAGAAATGCACCATCACAAAGAAAGACGATTATGTATTGCATGCTGAATGTGTTGATCATTTGTTTGTTCTGTATTATGATGATGTTGTGCAGAATGATACTTGTTGCATTGCAGGTTCTAACAAAAGTTTGCATGCAGGATGTATTCACGATTTTCACAGGAAATTTGGTCATTTGCATTTTGAGGCAGTATCTAAAATGCCTGCCTTGGTTGAAGGTATGACTATTAAACCCTGCAGGTACCACATGAAGTGCAAGGCATGCGCAGCAAACAAAGTGAAAATGTCTGCGAAAGGTAAGGTGTCTAGTAGGCAAGCCACAGAACCATACCAGGTTGTTCATGCTGATTTAGTTGGTCCACTATCACTCTCTTTGGGTGGAAATAGGTACTTCATGGTTCTCATTGATGCATTTTCCAGGTATATTTACGTGTACAATCTCAAGCAGAAATCAGAGGCTTTTCCAAGGTTCAAGGAATTCTGTGCTTGGTTGAAGATAAAGACTCTTTTCACTGATCGCGGGGGAGAATTCACTTCTCAGCAGTTTGAAGCTTTTCTGACTGAGAAAGGAATTCAGCATGATTTGTCCAGTCCTCGCTCGCCATGGCAGAATGGACTTTGCGAAAGGGCAAATCAGACATTGCTTCAAGGGTTAAAAACCTTGCTGCATGATGCCAATCTTCCAGAGAGTTATTGGGCCGAATCTCTCTCGTGTTTTGTTTACAGTTACAATCGCAGGTTATCTTCAGCGATTGGTTGCACCCCCTATGAGAAGATGTTTGGCAAGAAACCGTACATCAAACACATGAAAATTTTTGGTTCTGACATGTGGGTTCACACACCACAAAGCTCCAAGTTAGGCAAGTGTGGATTGCATGGTATCTTTCTAGGTTATCAGAAAGGTTCTTACAGAATAATGATGACTGACACTAAGACAATTAAGCTCACAAGAAGTGTTGAGTACAATGCCAAGTGGGGGGAGAATGTGGGAATTTTTCAATGTTATCCTGATGACAGTGATGAGACTGAGGATAAGCAACAGCAAAAGCAGCCGCAACAACCCACACCCACTGATGAAGGTTCTGATTCTGAGTCTGAAACTGAATCGGATGATTCAGAGGATTTCAAGAGTGCGAAAGCCTCTATGCGACCCTCTGAAAGCTCTGATCAAGAATTGGAAGAACCATTGTTTACAATAGGCCACTTTTCTCCTAAGAAGGAAGAGGAAAGTGTTGAGGACTTAAGGATAATTCGCAGGTCACAAAGAGCCACAAAAGGCAGACATCCAAAGAGATTTGCTGATGAATTTGCTAAGACAGCAGTAGCAGCTGTTAAAAGCTCCAAGAAGGTATTTGAACCTTCAAGTTTCCAAGAAATCCAGGATTTGGATTCTAAGGAAGCTGAGCCATGGTTAAATGCCATGAAGGCTGAGCTTGATTCCTTGGAAAGGAACAAAACATGGGAGCTAGTTCCAGTAGTTCCAGGAATGAAACTGCTTGGAAGCAAATGGGTCTTCAAAGCGAAGACAGATCAAAATGGCAAGATAGTCAGACACAAAGCCAGATTGGTAGCCAGAGGTTTTGCACAGGTACCAGGTGAAGACTATCACGAGACCTACTCACCCACAGTGAGATATGAGAGCATTAGGCTTATGTATGCTCAAGCTAGCTGCAGAGGAGAATCTACACGTTAGTCACCACGATGTAAATACAGCATTTTTGTACGGATCTCTAGGTGAATCACTTTACATGCTTCCACCTGATGGCGTACAGGTAAAACAGGGATTTGTTTGTGCTCTAAAGAAGTCCCTTTATGGTCTCAAACAAAGTGCACGGTGTTGGCACACAAAACTCACTGAGACATTGTTTTCTCTAGGTTTTCAGCAAGGGAAAGCTGATCCATGTGTATTTGTCAAAGAGGAGGGGCAAAAGAAGCTGTATTGTTTGTTTTATGTTGATGATATTTTATTCTTTTGGAAAGATGTCACAATGTACAATAACACCCTAGCTCAACTGAAAGAGCACTTTGACATGAAAGATCTTGGTGAGGTAAACAACTACTTATCTCTGGAAATAGAGAGAGATCAAAGTGGTAACATTCTAGTACACCAGTCACGGAAAATTGCTGATGTGTTAAGCAAACTGAACCTGATGGATGCTAACCCTGTAGACACACCGATGACAACAGGTTATCAGGTAGAAAACACTGAAGAAGCATTTTCTGACACTACACTGTACAGAAGTGTGCTAGGCAAGCTAAACTTCATTGCCAGATGTTCAAGACCTGACATTGCTGTTAGCTGTAATTTGCTAAGCAGACAAGTTAACAATCCCACTGTTAAGGATTGGAAAGCTCTAAAACGCATAGCACGCTATTTGAAAGGCACTATGCATTACAGACTGAGATTTAACAATCAGAAGTCTGGTGGTCTTGAGATATTTGCAGATGCAAGTTTTGGAAGTGACACTACAGACAGGAAAAGTACGTCTGGAGTTTGCTACATGTACAATCAGGGTCTATTTGATTGGTCATGCAAGAAGCAAACAACAATTAGCTTAAGTACTTGTGAAGCTGAACTGAATGCACTGTCTTATTCACTTAAGGATTGTGAATGGTTGTTACAATTGTGCAAAGACATGAAAATTCCTGTCAAATGTCCAATCCAGGTTTACCAGGAAAACAAAGCATGTTTGGCTTTGCTGAATTCGGAAGGTTGTAAGCAAAGCACGAAGCACTTGCAATTGAAGTTGCAACATGCTAAGGAACATATTCAGAAGGGACTCATAACGGTGTCCTATATGCCAGGTAATGAAATTCCTGCTGATGTATTGTCCAAGATTGTGTCAAGGGATCAACACTGTACCTATGTACAGAAATTGGGTTTGTACTGATATTGTACGAACACGCTGCCCAGTGATGTTCACAGAAAGGGGGAGGATGTTGGTTTCTGCTTTCTTCACTGTGCAGCGAAGTGCTTGTCACGGGACAATGTTTTGCATTCCACAGTCAGAGTACTGTTGGGTTTCCCACGGGAATGGGAGACTGGATGTGACGCACACTGGTTTCCTGTTTTTCACTCCTCTCTTGGTGTTCTTTGTTCCGAGGAGAAGGACGGTTGCTTCTCTGCTTTCGCAGAGGCAAGATGCATGTTTGTAATCTCTCAACATTGAAGTGAAAATAAAGCAAAGTTAAGCATGTGGCACGTACTGCTCATACTTCCGCTGTGTACAGGACTCTGCAAAAACAACAAGGGATAGCCTAACGTCTGTTGTCTAATCTCTGGCAACCTCTAGGTTAGATTACTGTAATATGTTATATGTAGGGCTGCTTCTGAAGATGGTTCGGATACTTCAGCTGGTGCAGAATTCAGCGGCCAAGTTGCTCACTGGGGCAAGACAGTTTGAGCATATAATACAATCCTGACATTGGTGCTAGTTTCAACTTATAAAGCCTTAAACAGCTCATGATTGCAATACCTCAAGGACCACCTCTTCCTATAAGACCTAACTTGGACTTGGATCATCATGTGAGCCCTTTCTTTGTGTGCCTTCTCCACAAGAGCCCCAAAGGGTGGAACACCAGAACGGGCCTTTTCTGCAGTGGCTCCCTGCTTGTGGGATGCTCTCTCCAGGGAGGCTCACCTGATGCCTTTGTTGTATATCTTTAGGTGCCAGGTGAAAATGTTTCTCTATAACTAAGACTTTGGCTGATCAAACATTCTATGGCCTTTCAAATGTTTTTGTGGGGACTTCCGCTTTGCTGCTGATTGCTTCCGGACGCTCATCTCGGGAGTTCCAAGGGGTGAGCACTCACCGAAGGGGTGAAAGAGGGGGTTGCTAGGCTTCACAACTCCCAAAAGATCCAGGAGGGCTTCCTGCATCTAAAAGGACACGCTGAGGCGTTGGAGGGGTCTTCAGAGTTGAAGGAGACCACAGACGCCCACAACAGCGTTCCCTCCCCACGGAGAGAAAGCCTGACTTCGGGAGTGATCCTGCAGCATAAGCTCCAAAGAAAAGAGGCGTCTGGTATCCGCAAGCACGGTTGGTCCCCCGGAAAAAGCTATCAAAACATAGGTAATTAAGCATAAATCTTACGGCAGCTAGAGGCTTCTTTGAACTGGAAGCTGTACAAAGGACTGGGAGTTCAACCGAAGTGAATGGAAAGATAGCTGAGATTAACCAGACGCTTAATTAATGCAAGAGAAAGAGGAGGTCAAACCCATTGCATTTTGAAATACAATCCAGGAAAAAACAAGGTGGAGAAGAGAATTACAATTATATTGTTTTACAACAGCTTGCATGGACTGCTGTAATATCAAATCAAGAAAGAAATAAGGGGGAAAAGACTAAAAGGTGAACTATCCCTTTAATATATTGGACAACATCTCTTGGAGTTTTATGAAGAAAAATCTACATGGGATGGGGGTATGCCAAGGTTTTGAAAATGGTATAGGTGCAATATATTCTGAACAAAAAGCTAAATTAATTGTAAATAATGTGGTGACGGCAGAATTTAAGATAGAAAAAGGGACACGACAGGGATGCCCAATCTCCCCATTGCTTTTTATATCGGTCCTGGAGGTTCTGCTAAATATGATCAGAAGGGACCGGTTGGTTAAAGGTATACAGGTCGGAGCCAAACAGTACAAACTGAGAGCATTTGCAGATCATAGAATCATAGAATCATAGAATCCTAGAGTTGGAAGAGACCACAAGGGCCATCGAGTCCAACCCCCTGCCAAGCAGGAAACACCATCAGAGCACTCCTGACATATGGTTGTCAAGCCTCTGCTTAAAGACCTCCAAAGTAGGAGACTCCACCACACTCCTTGGCAGCAAATTCCACTGTCGAACAGCTCTTACTGTCAGGAAGTTCTTCCTAATGTTTACGTGGAATCTTCTTTCTTGTAGTTTGGATCCATTGCTCCGTGTCCGCTTCTCTGGAGCAGCAGAAAACAACCTTTCTCCCTCCTCTATGTGACATCCTTTTATATATTTGAACATGGCTATCATATCACCCCTTAACCTCCTCTTCTCCAGGCTAAACATGCCCAGCTCCCTTAGCCGTTCCTCATAAGGCATCGTTTCCAGGCCTTTGACCATTTTGGTTGCCCTCCTCTGGACACGTTCCAGTTTGTCAGTGTCCTTCTTGAACTGTGGTGCCCAGAACTGGACACAGTACTCCAGGTGAGGTCTGACCAGAGCAGAATACAGTGGCACTATTACTTCCCTTGATCTAGATGCTATACTCCTATTGATGCAGCCCAGAATTGCATTGGCTTTTTTAGCTGCCGCGTCACACTGTTGGCTCATGTCAAGTTTGTGGTCAACCAAGACTCCTAGATCCTTTTCACATGTACTGCTCTCAAGCCAGGTGTCCCCCATCTTGTATTTGTGCCTCTCATTTTTTTTGCCCAAGTGCAATACTTTACATTTCTCCCTGTTAAAATTCATCTTGTTTGTTTTTGCCCAGTTCTCTAATCTGTCAAGGTCGTTTTGAAGTGTGATCCTGTCCTCTGGGGTGTTAGCCACCCCTCCCAGTTTGGTGTCATCTGCAAATTTGATCAGGATGCCCTTGAGTCCATCATCCAAGTCGTTGATAAAGATGTTGAATAAGACCGGGCCCAAGACAGAACCCTGTGGCACCCCACTAGTCACTCTTCTCCAGGATGAAGAGGAACCATTGATGAGCACTCTTTGGGTCATCAATACTAAGATGACTTAGTATTGACGCTACAGGAGCCAGAATCTAGTACTAAAAGAGTTTTAGAACTGATTCAAGAATTTGGTCAAGTGGCAGGTTTTAAATTGAACAAGTTAAAAACTGAGAAAAATTTAACACCGATTGAAAGAGATAGGTTTCAGAATGAGACAGGATTGACTGTGGTAAAGAAAGTGAAATATTTGGGGATTAACATGACAGCCAAAAATGGGAACTTATTTAAAGACAACTATGAAAAATGCTGGGTTGAAGTGAAAAAAGATTTAGAAATCTGGTCAAACTTGAAGCTTTCATTGCTGGGTCGTATTGCTGTGATAAAGATGAATGTATTGCCAAGAATGTTGTTTCTGTTTCAAACATTGCAAATTGTGGACAAAATGGATTGCTTCAAGAAGTGGCAGAGAGATATCTCTAGATTTGTCTGGCAGGGCAAGAAGCCCAGAATAAAATGTAAGATATTAACAGATGCAAAGGAAAGGGGTGGATTTGCCCTGCCAGACCTTAAACTTTACTATGAATCAGCAGCCTTTTGCTGGCTGAAAGAATGGCTACTTCTTGAAAACACAGACACTTTAGACTTAGAAGGTTTTAACAATGTATTTGGATGGCATGCATATTTATGGTATGATAAGGTCAAAGCACATAAAGCATTCAAAAACCATATTGTCAGTAAAGCATTGTTTAATGTCTGGGTAAGATATAAAGACTTATTGGAAAATAAAACCCCAAGGTGGTTGTCACCAATGGAAGCAAAAGCTCAGAAAAGGCTCAATATGGAGGCCAAATGGCAGATATATTGGGAAATTTTGGAACAAGAAGGAGGCAAATTGAAACTGCAGAGTTTCGAAAAATTAAAAAACAAAGTGAGAGATTGGCTTCATTATTATCAGATAATGGAGGCATATAATTTGGACAAGAAAATCGGCTTCCAGGTGGAAAAGTCAAAATTAGAAACAGAACTGTTAGAACCCAAAACTAAGAATCTGTCAAGAATGTATAACTTGCTGTTGAAATGGAATACTCAGGATGAAACGGTGAAATCTGCTATGATTAAATGGGCACAAGATGTTGGACATAATATTATGTTTGCTGACTGGGAACAGTTATGGACCACAGGTATGAAGTTTACGGCATGCAATGCCTTAAGACAGAATATTATGAAAATGATATACAGGTGGTACATGACCCCAGTCAAGCTTGCCCGATAACGAATGTTGGAAATGTAAAGAAGTGGAAGGTACATTCTTTCACCTTTGGTGGACGTGCCCAAAGATTAAGGCTTTCTGGGAAATGATATATAATGAACTGAAAAAGGTATTTAAATATACCTTCCTGAAGAAACCAGAGGCCTTTCTCCTGGGCATTGTCGGCCAATTGGCGCCAAAGAAGGACAGAACTTTTTTTATGTATGCTACAACAGCAGCAAGAATACTCATTGCAAAGTATTGGAAGACACAAGATTTACCCACTCTGGAAGAATGGCAGATGAAGGTGATCGACTACGTGGAATTGGCAGAAATGACTGGCAGAATCTGAGACCAGGGAGAAGAGTCGGTGAAAGAAGACTGGAAGAAATTTAAAGACTATCTACAGAAATATTGTAAAATTAATGAATGTTAGAATGATGTTGGATAGAAATTAAGGGGTTTCCAGCTGTAATGCTTTAGGAGATACGAAAAAAAAGGTTTATAAATGGGTAAAAGCTTAATGGTAAGGATTTGCTGAACTAACAAATTGAAGTGGAATACAAAGAAGGGAGGTATGAGGAGGTCTGTAAGGAAGATATGTTGTGGGAAATTATTTGTTTTTTTAACTGTTTTTATGTTGTATTTTGTATTTTGTTTCTTTTTATTTTTTTTCATTGTTATATTTTAAAAACTTTAATAAATATCTTTTTTAAAAAAAATATTGGAGAACGTCTGAGGCAATTATGGACGATATGGAGGAAAGGAATGAATGGGCCTGAAGACTTAAAGACCTACCCAAACCCCAGTGCTAAATTAATGGAGTGATTAAAAATGTTTTGCTGAGAGTTTATGTGTGAGAGACATTCGATATACAGGCTCCGGCTTTTACATAGCAGAAAGCCTTTCTCCCTTTCGTTAAAAAATTCCTGACAGTTATTTGAATTGATGGTCGAAATGATGGAAAGAGATGAACAGATCTGAGGTCCTATAGATCATCCCAAATCCTAGTGCTGCACCCCACAGAGCAAGTAAAGATTCTTGGTGGAGGAAAGAGCAAAAGGTGCTTTGGACTTCTGGACTTGAGATTCTTATTGAGCCAGCTCTTTCTTAGATGAATGAGAGAGACAATAGACATTCAAGCTCCGGTTTTTGTGTAGTATGGAGGCCTGACTTCTTTGTGTTAAAATTTGCAGAAGTTGCACCAGTTTTGCTGATTTACTTCACACTATTCTTGACTGTTGAAGGGGGTGCAGGGGAAAAAGTTTTTGTGGTGAGAAGAGCCTGGGGAAGCCAAGAGAAGATTTTAAAGAACTGTTAAGAAAATAAGCCCCCCCCGACAGGGTGGGGGGGGGTTACTGGGCTCCCCTCTATTGGTGGCAAGAGGAAATTACTCTGCAAGTAACAGGAAAGTTATATAAAGGCTAGTTAAATGTGTAGGGAAATGGACAAGGGGATTTCGGACAACTAGTGGACAAAACTGGTAACTGAGTAAAAATTTATTTATTTATTTATTCTCCTTTTCCTTGTTAAATGTTATTATTATTATGTTATTATCATCATTGATGGGACAGTGTGCATTAGAGGTGTTGTCAGGGGTTCAGGAGCAGAGGCAAGGGCAAGGGAGGAAACAGAGAGCGAGGGGGAGGAGGCAGAAGAAAAGATGAGTGATGACGACGACCCGAGATCTCCGAGTCTTTCCAGTGAATCAGAAGATTCACAGAAAGGAGCACCAGTGGCCAGGGCAAGGGGGGAGCCTAGGGGGAAACCCCAGGAAGATAGAGCCAGAGGGGACTCAGAGGAGAGCAGTTGGAAATCGGGACCAGCGTCACCGCCGGAGAGCAGGGAAGAGGAAGGGAGCCAGGGATCAAGCGCTGGCAGCTCACAACAGGGGGGAGGGCATGAGTCAGGAGTGGCCACACCTCCATCGGGGAGCGAAGAAACGGTCAGACGGAAAGTGGAAGGTTGGGCGCGCGCGCCAAGTTCAAATGCACAGGAAAGTGACGCAGTAGGCCGCCCTGAAAGAGAGCCAGGTCCTAAAGCCCGGCGCAAGGAGACAGGAGGGTCCGGGGGGTCGGCATCAGAAGAATCCAGGAAGGAAGAGACCCCGGGGGGCAGAGGGACCCAGAGGAGAACAGTCAGGCGGAAAAGGTGGAGCAGGGCTAGGATATTAAGTTGGTGCACAAGGGGCGGAGACTCAGACGGAGCTTCGCCGATCTAGCCACTAGACGTAGAGTTGCACGCAGCAGCTTGAGAATGGAAACTGTAATTCAATAAAGACTTTTACTTAATGATCGCTGGCTAGCGTGATCCTCTGTGAGCTAGGATCTGGAAGCAGCTCTGACAGTAAGCTCCGTCCCCTAATTGTGGGCATCTACAGCCTCGAGGAGAGGAGAGAAGCAGGTGCCTACTAGCGAGCTCACGAACGGCAGACGACATGACGGCTGAGCAGCAGATAGCGGAACTCAGAGAAGCAGTGTCACAACTGAATGCCGAGGCTCTCGCATCCAGGAAGAGAGAGGAGGAGGCAGCTGCCGCCTGCAGGGATCTCCAGGTCAGGTTGGACATGCTTACGAAGCAAGGGCAACTGACACCCAGACAGGAGGGAATTGGGTTGGCGAGACGAACAGGCGGTCTGGTCTCTCACTTCGATGGGAACCTGCAACAGTACCCCAACTTTAGAGCAGATGTAATGTGCGCACTGCAACTGCTGAACAAAGACTTTAGAGATGAGCAAGAGAAAGTGGGATTCATCATGTCCCATTTGCATGGGGATGCTAAAGCATGGCTGCGCAATTTATGGAGGGATAATGATCCGGCGCTCCAAAATGCGGATGCCTTTATTAAAGCGATGGATGGGTGTTTTTTATCAAGCATTGACGTGGATCTTGCTCGGCAGCAGATACATGGACTGAAGCAAGGGAGGGCCAGCGTAAGGCAGTACCATGCCCGCTTTTTCGCTTTGGTCAGTGCCCTAGAATGGGACAGAGATTCGGCTCCTGTAAGAGACCTGTTTTGGGAGGGATTGCACGGCTCTGTTAAAGATGAAATTGCGAGGGGGGAGAGACCCCGGACCACGCAGGAGATCGTTCAGAGGGCGCTGGCGGTGGGGGTGCGGCTGGAAGAACGTCCATGGAGCAGGGACGAAGGGCGTGGAGGGCGCGAACCAGCCAGGGGCTCCTCCTTCCTTCCCAGAGAAGCAGCGCGTGCGCAATCCACGCCTCCGCCAGGAGGTGGGGCGGAACCTATGGAGGTTGGAAGTGCAAGGGCTCAGTCAGCAGCCAGAGCCCTAGCACCGACAACAGTGAAAGCGAAGCCTCCTAGAGGGAACAGGAAGTGTTACATCTGCGAGGATCCAGGGCATATGGCGAAAGAGTGTCCCCGGAGGCTCCACAAGCACACTGCAGCTTCAGCAATGGTAACTGCAGCAACGCAGCAAGGAGAACCACAGCAGGGAAACGACGATGTCTGGCTGGAGGAAGAGGCACTGGGGCCCAGCCAGACGTGTCAGTGAAGAAGTCCCCGGAGATTTTACAGCCCATGGACCCCCTCCCGCCCAAACCAGTAGTGAGGCTCACCGCATCGCTCCAGTTGCCCAATGGAATCGCCGTGGACGTGCCGCTCACCATTGACTCGGGAAGCAATGCGGACTTTATAGGGCAGGACTTTGTCAACCGGCACGCTATACAGTTGCTGCCTGCCACGCTGCCCCTGCAGGTGGTCACGGTGGATGGCAGGGAGCTGCTAGGGGGGCAAGTGGTGAAGCAGACGCCACCGATGGTGATGCGACTTGGGAATCACAGGGAAATCATCAGCTTCAACGTCACTCAACTATCGGACACGCCCATTGTATTGGGCATGAGTTGGCTGGACAAGCACAGCCCAACGCTGGCTTGGTACCAGAGGCAGCTGACCTTCGGCTCTTCCTTTTGTGCTGAACACTGCATCGTGCCCCGGCAAGAAGGAGAGGAAGAGGAGTCACAGCTGCTGCTAGGCACGCTGCAAGCGATTCCCCACAAGTACGCAGAATTTTTGGAGGTTTTCTGCGAGAAGGAGGCAGACAGGCTACCCCCCCACAGACCATATGACTGCAAAATTGACCTGCTGCCGGGGGCGGCGCTGCCTAAAGGGAAGCTGTATTCCATGTCTGAGGACGAACGGCAGGAACTCAAAGAGTTCATAGATCATAATTTGGAGCGCGGTTTCATCCGGGAGTCCAAGGCAGCGGGGGGCAGTCCTGTATTCTTTGTTAAGAAGCGGGACACGCCCCAAAAAAGACTTGTAGTGGACTATCGCATCTTAAACAGTGTGACCAAGCCATTCGACTTCCCCATGCCCCGAATCGACGACCTCCTCGCAAAGGTACGGAAGGGCAGCGTGTTCACCAAGTTAGACCTGCGAGGGGCGTACAACCTCATTCGCATGCGGGAAGGAGATGAGTGGAAAACAGCCATGTTCACGCCACTGGGCACCTACGAATATAGAGTTATGCCTTTTGGATTGCAAAATGGCTCCCAAGTTTTTCAAGCGTTCATGCATCACGTGTTGGCGGGGCTCCTCTACAAGACGTGCGTCTGTTTCTTAGATGACATCCTGATCTTTTCGGAATCGCAGCAGGAGCATGACAGACACGTCAAGGAAGTGCTGCGCAGGCTACAGCAGCATAGGCTCTACGCCAAGCTGGAGAAGTGCCAGTTCGACGTGACGGAGGTGGATTTTCTGGGCTACAAGTTGTCTGACACGGGGCTCGCCATGGACAGCGCCAAGGTTCGAGCGGTGTTGGATTGGAAAAGCCCACGCAACCGGAAGGAGGTCCAACGGTTTGTCGGCTTCGCGAACTTCTATCACAAGTTTATCAAAGGCTTCGCTATGCAGACAGCGGCCATCACGGACACGCTTAGCTCCAAGAAAAAGAAGTTCATCTGGACAGAGCAGGCGGAGCAGTCCTTTCAGGCACTCAAGCGTCTCTTCGCGTCGGAAGAGCAGCTGCTGCATGTCGACCCCGGCAGGCCGATGAGGGTCGAGACAGACGCCTCGGACAGAGCCGTGGGAGCAGTCCTGCTGCAGAAAGACCCGCAGGGGGTTTGGCGGCTGGGAGCGTTTTACTCCAGGAAGCTCAGCAAGTCCGAACAGAACTATACCATCTGGGACAGGGAGTTGCTGGCCATTCATGCAGCGTTCAAAGCGTGGAGGCACTTCCTGATCGGCGCCAAGCACACGGTGCAGGTCTGCACGGACCACAAGAATCTGGAGCACTGGCGCACGGCACAGTTCCTGAACCAGAGGCAGATACGTTGGGCTGAGTTCTTTGCGAACTTCGACTTCCGAATAGAGTATGTCCCGGGGGACACCAACATCATGGCGGACGCTCTCTCCCGTAAGCCACAGTATCTGGAGGACGCCACGCCAGCGGCTGCCATGCACATCTTCGCACCAACAGTGTGGGCCTGCGCTGCGGCAACAGTTGACCTGGATGCGGTGCGACGAGCGTTGCAGGATGACTCCTTCATGCAAGCAAAGATGGCAGAGGTGCAAAGAGGCACGGCAGCGACCGACGGGTTCCAGCTGAGAGATGGATTGCTCATCCGTAAAGGGGCCATCTACGTGCCGGGAGACGAACTTCGCGCCAAGGTATTGCAGCAGCTGCACGACGCGCCCACTGCCGGGCACTTTGGCAAGGAGAAGACGGTGGGATTAGTCGCCAGGGACTTCTGGTGGCCCGGAATGAGAGGGGAGGTCGCGGACTACGTGGCGAGGTGTGACACCTGCCAGAGGGCCAAACCAGTGCACAGGCCGCCGGCCGGACTGTTGGAACCGCTGCAAACTCCGGTCGAACCATGGGAGAGAGTGGCCCTGGACTTTGTCACGGATCTGCCCAGCTCGAGGGGCAAGACGGCCGTGCTGGTGGTGGTGGACTTGTTCTCCAAGATGGCACATTTCATTCCGTGTGCTAAGGTGGCCACGGCGGAGCACACCGCCAAACTGTTCATAGACCACGTGTTCAAGGTTCACGGTCTGCCACGGTCTATTCTGTCCGACCGGGGGCGGCAGTTCATCTCGAATTTCTGGCAGAAGCTGATGGGCTTCCTGAACGTCAAGATCAACCTGGCGTCGGCGAGACACCCGCAGACCAACGGGCAAGCGGAGCGGGTCAATGCCATCATGCAGCAGTACCTGAGATGTTATGCGAATCAACAGCCTGCGACGTGGGTGGATTACCTGCCGCTCGCCGAGTTCGCCTACAACAACACGAAGCACGTGTCCACGGGGGTCACGCCGTTCTTCGCCAACAACGGGAGGCACCCCAGAACCTTCCCGGGACTGGAAAGAATGGGGGAGGGGGAGCCGCAGACAGCAGACGCGTTCGCGTTGGAGTTGCAGGAGGTCCACGATCAGCTGCGGTGGCACCTGGAGCTGGCCAAACACGCATACAAGGTACAAGCGGACAAACACAGAAGGGTTGGCGAAGAGATCCAGGTGGGAGACTGGGTCTGGTTAGCAGCCCACGCAGTGCCGGCCAGGTCGTTGGCCAAGAAGAAACTAGGGCATAAGCAACTGGGGCCCTACCAAGTCGAAGGGCAGGTCAACCCGGTGGCTTTCAGGCTGGCGCTTCCGGAGGGTTCCAGAATGCATCCGGTGTTCCACAGATCGGTGCTCACTCCCTACAAGGCACCGCACAGGTTTCAGGAACCCGGAACGGCACCGAGTCCGCTCAGAGAAAGAACCGGGCACGCGGGAGTGGCACAGGAGGAGCGCATCAACGAAGTCACGGAGATTTTGGACTCCAGATGGGGGGAGGAGGGGGTAGAATACCTTCTCGCCAAAGAGGGCACCCCGGCCAGTGCGAACAGCTGGGTGCCGGGCTACGCCTTGGACGAACCTCTGCTCAAAGACGAGTTTCATGCCCTTTTCCCACATAGACCAATGCCAGCAGACTTTTTCGACGACTGGCTTTTCACGCCCACGCTTTCTGCCAGCACGTTCCGGGGATTCGACTCGGACGAGGACCCGATACGAGACACCCGTTCCCCGGAGGGGTCACCCTCGGGATCTGCCTCAGAACCCTCGTATTGGTGGGACGATAGACCAGAGGAGCAGTGGCGCAGGAAGTGGCTGGAAGGTCCAGGACGAGCAACGCCGCTGGGAGGAAGTGAGGGAGAGACGGACATGGACGTTTTCGGGGACGACCCTGGTTTCGAGCACGGCGGCACAGAGATGGAAGCGGAGGTGACCGTCGTCGACGAGAGCAGGGAGGAAGAACCGGGAGACTTCAGATGGAGGCCCGCCACGGGAAGCGAACTGTATCCGACGTTCGTCCCTCTGACACAGCAGCACCCAGCTCCCGCACCGGAAGGAGGGGAGGGGGGAACGGGGGGCTTCGAGGGGGGGATGGATGTCAGGGGTTCAGGAGCAGAGGCAAGGGCAAGGGAGGAAACAGAGAGCGAGGGGGAGGAGGCAGAAGAAAAGATGAGTGATGACGACGACCCGAGATCTCCGAGTCTTTCCAGTGAATCAGAAGATTCACAGAAAGGAGCACCAGTGGCCAGGGCAAGGGGGGAGCCTAGGGGGAAACCCCAGGAAGATAGAGCCAGAGGGGACTCAGAGGAGAGCAGTTGGAAATCGGGACCAGCGTCACCGCCGGAGAGCAGGGAAGAGGAAGGGAGCCAGGGATCAAGCGCTGGCAGCTCACAACAGGGGGGAGGGCATGAGTCAGGAGTGGCCACACCTCCATCGGGGAGCGAAGAAACGGTCAGACGGAAAGTGGAAGGTTGGGCGCGCGCGCCAAGTTCAAATGCACAGGAAAGTGACGCAGTAGGCAGCCCTGAACGAGAGCCAGGTCCTAAAGCCCGGCGCAAGGAGACAGGAGGGTCCGGGGGGTCGGCGTCAGAAGAATCCAGGAAGGAAGAGACCCCGGGGGGCAGAGGGACCCAGAGGAGAACAGTCAGGCGGAAAAGGTGGAGCAGGGCTAGGATATTAAGTTGGTGCACAAGGGGCGGAGACTCAGACGGAGCTTCGCCGATCTAGCCACTAGACGTAGAGTTGCACGCAGCAGCTTGAGAATGGAAACTGTAATTCAATAAAGACTTTTACTTAATGATCGCTGGCTAGCGTGATCCTCTGTGAGCTAGGATCTGGAAGCAGCTCTGACAGGTGTAATATAGAAGTATTATAAAACACAATTTGTCAGGAAAAGAAGTAGCTACGGGTACTAACGGATTATAAAACAACTGGTTATGTCAAATGTGAATAAGAAATTTATGAATCCAGCGGCAGCAGTGTTATCTGCAAATCCTAACAGGAGAAACGCAAATCAAGACCCCAGAAATGAATTCAGAAATGAGAGATCTTCTCCTGGGACTGAGAAAAGACATTTCAGAGATGAAGAAAGAGATGAACAACAGTATAAGATCAACAGATCAAAAGTTGGATAAGATGGGGCAAAAAATAGAGGAAAATGCAAAAATGGTGTTAGAAATGATGGTTAAAATCAATGATCTGGTGGTTAAAAATTTGGAAATAACAAAGACTGTACAAGAATTAAAAGGGAAAACGATAAGTTTGGAGGAAGGGCTAAGAAAAGTACAGAAGGAGAGGGGGGGGGAAGGGGAAACAGAAAAAATTAAGAAAGAGCTGGCAGATATGAAAGAAGCCCATGAGGCAGTCCTAGATTCAATCTCTATGATTGAAATGCACAGAAGAGAAAAAACATTGAGATTTAGATCTATTCCAGAAGAACCAGATGAAGTGATAGAGCAAAAAATATCATCAGAATTAGCCAAATGGATTGGAATAGAAGAACAGGAAATGAGAAATAAAATTGAGAGAGCCTTTAGAATCAGATCAAGAATTGCAAGAGCTAATAATTGGCCAGGGGACTGTCTGGTAACTTTTGTGAATATGGATATTAGAGATAAAATACTACAAATTAGCAGTACGACAAAACTTAAAATTCAGGAAAAATTGTTCCATCGAAGCTTTTAAGAAAAAGGGAAAAATATAAACCGTTGGTGGAAGCACTAAATAAAAAATCAATTGTGCACAGATGGGAATTCCCTGAGGGAATTTCCTTTTTTTACAAAGGGAAAAGGAGAAGATTTGTTACTTGGGAGGACGCTGACAAATTTTGGAGAACATATAGAGAGGAGTTAGGATGTAAAAGACAGCTGAGAGGAGGGGCGGACGATCTTAAAAAACAATCCGAGGAGGAAGAATCTCAAGCATTAAGGACAAGTGACTTTTCTGAATTTCTTTTTTTAAAAAAATTATTTTATTTTTATTTTATTTTTTGTTAAGAAATTGAATCACTGTGTAGTAAATAATGGAATTAAGGATTGTTACCTGGAATGTTAATGGTTTAAATGATAAAAAGAAAAGAAATAAGGTGGAATTTATATTCAGCAAACAGAAATTGGATTTGATATCTTTGCAAGAAACTCATATCACAAAACAACACACAAGAATTTTATCCAATAAGAAACTGGGACTTGATTTTGTTTCTTCAGATAAATCTAAGAAGAATGGAGTTGCAATATACGCAAAAAAGCATTTGGAGCCGAAATTGATCTATAAAGATTCACAAGGAAGGGTCGTTGTCATAGAAATAATAGTCCTGGGGGAAAGAATTAAAGTTATCAGTTTTTATACACCGAATGAAAAAAAAAAGTGAATTTTATCAAAAGTTGGAACGAGAGTTGGGGGATTTTATTGGAGAGAAAATTTTATTTTTAGGAGACCAAAATGGCGTGGTAAATCCTGATTTAGACAGATCCAAAAAGACTACTAAAAAACAGCAAATAAAACTCCCCAAAACCTTTTTTCAGTTAGTAGATTTGTTAAGTTTAGAGGACGCATGGAGAATACAAAATCCGACAGTGAAAGAATACACTTTTTTTCCTACCCTAGTAACTCGGCAGGAAGAATTGATGCCATCTGGCTAACAAAAGATTTGACAGTCAAAATATGTAAATTTGAAATTCAACCAAAGACAATAGCTAATCATAATGCAGTACAAGTAACGCTGACTTGGGGAAAGAGGAAATCTATAAGATGGAGATTAAATGAAACTTTATTGAGAGATGAAATAATAATAGAAAAAGCAAAAAAGACCTTAAAGGACTTTTTTGAACTGAATTTAAATAAGGGCACCGATTTAAAGATAGTCTGGGATGCTAGTAAAGCTGTCTTAAGAGGTTTCTTTATTCAACAAAACGTAATTCAAAGAAAACAAAAGGGGGGAAAAACAAGAAATCTTAGAGGAGATTAGAAAAAGCGAGCTGGAATTATACAAAAAACCAAATAGTGTAGAATTAAAAAGAAATATTAAGATCCTACAATCTCAATAGTTAATGCTAATAAATGCAGAAATGGAATGGAAACTAAGATTATTGAAACAAAAAACCTTTGAACATGCTAATAAACCAGGAAGGTTATTAGCATGGCAATTAAAGAAGAGAGAGGCAGAAAGGCTTATAAATAGAGTTAAGTGCGAAGGCAAAATAATAAACAACCCTAAAGAAATAGAGAAACGATTTCTCGAATTCTTTAGAGAACTCTATAAGGAAGGAAATGAAACATCAGAAGAAGTTAAAGAATATTTAGAACAGAACGGTCTTCCGAAACTTACTAAAGAACAAAAAGAACTGTTGAATGCCCCTATTACATTGTACGAAATTCAAAGAGCAATTAAGGAAGCAAAGATAGGAAAGTCACCAGGGCCAGATGGCCTACCGGCAATATATTATAAAAAATTTGAGGACATACTGTCTGACCCATTAAGAAGTATCATGAACAACATTTTAAAAGATGGAACCATGCCGAGACTCATGGAAAGACAGCCTTATTGCATTAATTCCAAAACAGGGAACGGACAATCTACTTATTAACAACTATAGACCAATCGCAATCCTTTTTTAAAAAATAATAATATTTATTAAAAGTTTAAGGATTACAAAACAAAGTAATGAAGAAAAGCAAAGGTAAACAATACAAATCAAAACATTACAGTACATATAAAGAAAAAGAAAAGAGATAAAAGACCGAAAAACACAATACATCCGAACAAAAACAAAAACAATTAAAAAACACCTCCAATATTTCCATATCTTTATCTTTCATTGACTTGTTTCATCGACCTCCTCACACCTCCCTTTTTTGTATTCTAGTTATTAATTATTTCAGCAAATCCTTTCCATCTTTCACTATTTTCTGTCATTTAATTGTCTTAATTTATTTTAACCTTATCTTACCATTAAAATCCTAAAACTTATATATACTTAATTCCTTATAACATTTCTACTAAAGCCGTATAATTTCATTCCAACAATTTTTCTAACACTCATTAATTTAACAATATTTCTCTAAATAAATTTTTTAAACTTTTTCCCACTCTTCTTCCACCGTCTCTTCTCCCTGGAGTCGGATTCTGTCAGTCCTTTCTATCAATTCCATATGGTCCATCAACCTGGTGATCTTCTATCCGAGGCTTTTAACTCTTTTCCATGTCCCTTCTGCAGGTCTTCTTCATATCTATACATGTGCTTCACTTTGTCTTCTGCTGATCTTGTTCTTAGTTTCCTTCCTTTGGCACTGAGGAGTAGATCTCGGGGAAACTCCAACCTAGCAATGTCATTGTTCCTTCTCGACAGGTCAGCCTATTCTCCATAGTCAGAACTAAAGTCCAAACAATATTTCAGAGCGTGTTTCAAAGTCCCTCCAAAGCTAAAGGCCCCCACAACTCCAATCTCCCCCTGACCCAAATCCAGATCCCAAACCTGCATAGGGGAATCTAACCAACTTTCCTTCTCCAATCCAAGCGGGACTCCATCCCTCCAAATCTGGCTTTCTCTGGATTCAATTGTAAAGGGCAACAGCTTATATTCATCAAATTGCCTCTGTAAGGCCGAGGCTCTATCCACTTCAATTACTTGAGGTTCAATAACAACTTTCTCCTTCTTCTTCTCCACAGCTTGCAGTGTCAAAACAGATTCCTGAGTCAAATCCTGGGTTGTTTCTGTATAGGTATTCACTTTTAGTCCCAACTCAGTCATTTTTTTGTCCCATATTGTCAATTTTAATAATCATCACATCCATCTTCTTATGAAGCACTTGTCTTGCAAAATGCAATCACTAGGGCTTCTTCTGTCAACATTCTTGTCCAAGGTCAGTCTCTGTATCACACGGTCAGTCTCTGTATCACACGGTCAGTCTCTGTGTCACACGGTCTTTAATCTCTACAGCTGAAAAATTCCCCAGATCCACTCCTGCAACAGTTTCAAAAACTCCCTCTAGAGGAAACAATTTCTATTGTAACCATCCTTTTAAACAAATATCCAGCAACAAAGTTAGTTCAGTTTTCAGTTACATTTGCTCCTTTTCAAGTGCAAAAGGAAACTTTGAAACAATATATTTCTCTTATTTAGCTATCTGTCAGCAGACATTATTCACAGTCAATGAACTTTCCCAAAAAGTCGATCTTACTAAAAGCCCGTTCCCAGGTTCAAGACGCTGGTAATTTATCTTCCTTCACTCTCTCTCCTGCAGGCTTAGGCAGTCTAAAATTCCCCCCTCTTCTCCTGCTACCAAGGGGGGTTTAGTAGTTTTAACCGATGGAGATTTAATCCTTTACAAAAGGCTTTCCAGACTTTAGTTTGCAACGTCTTTGCTTCAGTCTATTTACAAAAGGGGAAGGCGGACCTCCTGTTTGAAACCTTCCCGTTTCAATGCCAAAGATCCAATTTTCCGTCACCATCACAACGACATAGCAGTGTGAATTTGGTGAGTAACAGGGAACTCTGCATTTGTGTAATCAAGGAATAAAGTCCCAGGAGGAAAGATCACCCAGATGTGGCCTGCGTATTGTCCTACCCAGTGCTTTTTTTCCTGAGGGGACGCGAGGGGCATACGCATACCCCTAAACATCTTGTGAATCTACGTTTGGCCTCATTGAGGGGCAGTATTTCAATATGCCTAGGAAAATGAGAGTACCCCTAAACATTTTTTTTTTAAAAAAAGGACTGGCTTTTTAAAAAAGCACTTTCTTTCTGTATTGTCGCCCCATAGTTTTTCACTGCTTAGAACAGGGGTTCCCAGAGTGGGCACAGGCTGTGGGATTAACCAGAGGGTGCTAGGAGGCAAGAGGGGCATTGGGGGTATAACTATCAGAATTTGAAAAACTGGTATCACTCGATCAAGCTCATTGATTTTACTGATTTAATTGAACTAAATAGTTTTAACTGGATTTGGAATAAATGTGCAATTGATCGTTGCTGTTTTGAATTTTATTGCGTTATTATCTTCCTTAGTTGGTCATGCAAACCACTATTCTGGATACCGTTGTACCTCTGCTCCCGAATGCCTTGGGAGTCAAACGTTCTTTTGGAAGCCGAACGTCCAGTGGGGCTTCCACGGCTTCTGATTGGCTGCAGGAGCTTCCTGAGGTCAATCAGAAGCCGCACTTTGGTTTCCAAACGTTTCAGAAGTCAAATGGACTTCTGGAACGGACTCCGTTCGACTTCCAAGGTACGGCTGTACAGTGGAACCTCGGTTGTCGAACATAATCCGTTCCGGGAGACCGTTCGACTTCCGAAACATTTGACAACCAAGGATCAATTGCCGATCAGCAATTGCCCTTGAAACAACATCAAAAGATGAGGCCCCTGAGACGCTACATCGGTAGTTTTAACCGATGGAGATTTAATCCTTTACAAAAGGCTTTCCAGACTTTACTTTGCAACGTCTTTGCTTCAGTCTATTTACAAAAGGGGAAGGCGTACTTCCTGTTTGAAACCTTCCCGTTTCAATGCCAAAGATCCAATTTTCCGTTCTACTCACGGGTAGTTGTTTAAAATCCAATTGTCCACAGCAAAAAGTCAGCGCTCTCCGGCAACAGCAATGCGGCTTCACTCCGTGATAAAAGCAGTCGATTCAAAGCACCGCGCCACTCACCCCACGTCGCTCCGGAACCCCGAAACTGGGTTTCCCCACGAGTAGGGGAGGCGCAAAAGGTGCCAGCCGAATCCCACGTCCACAGGCTTCTCCCGCCTGTGGTTTTTAATGCGTCTCCGCCTCGCCATGGCGGTCAAGACCCTGATTTTCACGGAGCGGATTCCTCCCGATCAGAGGAAATCCGCCATTGCTGGAGGCGCTAACCTGGAAGTCCCCAGGCCTATCGCACTCCTAAATAGCGATTATTAATTATATGCAAATATTTTAGCCGAAAGATAAAAAAAGTCTTCCAGATGATTATACACAATGACCAAGCTGGCTTTTTGCCCGGGAGGCACATTTATAACAACACCAGAAACATTATAAACTTATTAGAGTATTTAGACTTAAGAATAGAAAAGAAGGCAGTCTTAATGGCCATAGATGCTGAAAAAGCTTTTGATAGGGTCTCCTGGAAATTTATGAAAGGTCTATTACACCATATGGATTTTGGTATACAGTATATAAAAGGGATTGAAGCAATATATTCAAAACAAAAAGCTAAAATCATAATAAATGGAAATTTATCACAGGAGTGTGAAATCAGTAAAGGGGTCAGACAAGGTTGCCCACTATCCCCCTTAATTTTCATACTAACATTGGAAGTCTTATGTAAACGAATTAGGGAGGAAAAAGAAATAAAAGGGATTATGCTGGGAAATAGAAGTTACAAAATGAGGGCATTTGCTGATGATCTAATTATAACTACGGAGCAACCAAAACAGAGTCTAACAAAGGCGTTGGAAATAATATATGCCTATGGTAAATTTGCGGGGTTCAAACTGAATTTAAACAAGACAAAACTATTACAAATTTGTCGCCAGATGAAAAAGCAGAATTAGAAAAAATAATACAAATTAAAATCTACCCCAAAATCAAGCATTTAGGATTATGGATAACACCAAAGAATATTAACTTGTATGAAGATAATTATATTAATTGTTGGAAAGATATCAAAAGACAGTTGGAGACATGGACAAGCCTAAACTTATCATTCCTGGGCTGTATTTCGGTAATTAAAATGACAGTCTTACCGAAGCTACTCTTTTTATTCCAAACGATTCCAATTATAGGAAAGACCAGCAGTATTGACAAGTGGCAAAAAGAAATTTCTAATTTTTTGTGGAAGGGTAAAAGACCAAGAATAAGATATTAATAGATACTGTAGAAAGAGGTGGCTTCGGGTTACCGGATTTGAAGCTATATTACAAAGCCTCATGTGTTCTCTGGTTGAAAGATTGGTGTTTATTAAAAAATTGGGATATTTTAGTTCTAGAAGGTCATGACACACGTGTCAGGGAACTGCCATCAGTGCCGGAGGGAGAGAGCAAAAGCCAGAGGGATTCCAGAGAGCGTCCAGGGATCGGGAGAAAAAGCCCATCTTAGAATCATAGAATCATAGAATCATAGAGTTGGAAGAGACCACAAGGGCCATCGAGTCCAACCCCCTGCCAAGCAGGAAACACCATCAGAGCACTCCTGACATATGGTTGTCAAGCCTCTGCCTAAAGACCTCCAAAGTAGGAGACTCCACCACACTCCTTGGCAGCAAATTCCACTGTCGAACAGCTCTTACTGTCAGGAAGTTCTTCCTAATGTTTAGGTGGAATCTTCTTTCTTGTAGTTTGGATCCATTGCTCCGTGGCCGCTTCTCTGGAGCAGCAGAAAACAACCTTTCTCCCTCCTCTATGTGACATCCTTTTATATACAGTGGTGCCTCGCAAGACGAAAAGAATCCGTTCTGTGATTCTCTTCATCTAGCGGTTTTTTCGTCTTGCGAAGCAAGCCCATTAGCGGATTAGCGCTATTAGCGGCTTTTAGCGGCTTTTAACGGCTTATCTGCTGATCGGATCAGCTGATAAGCAGCTTAGCGGCTTAGAAAAAGGGGGGAGGAAAAAAACCCCGCAGGAACTCACAAGGCATTGTCGTCTTGCGAAGCAAGCCCATAGGAAATTCGTTTTGCGAAGCACCTCCAAAACGGAAAACTCTTTCGTCTAGCGAGTTTTCCGTCTTGCGAGGCATTTGTCTTGCGGGGCACCACTGTATTTGAACATGGCTATCATATCACCCCTTAACCTCCTCTTCTCCAGGCTAAACATGCCCAGCTCCCTTAGCCGTTCCTCATAAGGCATCGTTTCCAGGCCTTTGACCATTTTGGTTGTCCTCCTCTGGACACGTTCCAGTTTGTCAGTGTCCTTCTTGAACTGTGGTGCTCAGAACTGGACACAGTACTCCAGGTGAGGTCTGACCAGAACAGAATACAGTGGCACTATTACTTCCCTTGATCTAGATGCTATACTCCTATTGATGCAGCCCAGAATTGCATTGGTTTTTTTAGCTGCCGCGTCACACTGTTGGCTCATGTCAAGTTTGTGGTCAACCAAGACTCCTAGATCCTTTTCACATGTACTGCAAGATTCTCTTCTGGGGAAGAGAATCAGCGTAGCACCAGTGGAGAAGGGGGGCAGATGGGGGATGCGGCGAGGCGGTCCCATGACTCCTTGCCTGGGACCAGCGGGGAGAGTAGGGGTCCTCCGTTGCCCACACCCTCCTTGTGCAGAGAGGGTAGGCGGAGACTAGGCGTCAAAGAGCTTCTTTGCTGGAAGAAGTTTAAGAAACGCCCACTCACGGATTCTGCCAGCAACTGAGTCAGCCACGGTGGACGTGCCCAAGGATTAAGGCTTTCTGGGAGATCATATACAATGAATTGAAAAAGGTATTTACGGTAAATGCATGTATATACACCCATATTTAGTTATTTTGCAGCATTGCTTTGCTTTAAAAATTCAGGAGATAGCTCCAAAGTCAATTCGGAGGAGAGCTAGCAATCATAGGCAATATGAAAGGGTTTGAACGACTCCTCTCTCTTACACAATTCACTTTCGATCGTATTTATACTACAGACTGAAATTGATTTGGTAGTTATTTCCTCTCCTCAGGGAACTCCGAGTACTGTACTTCTGTGAACAAGGCTAGCAGTCATTAACAGAAAATTCTCAGTGCCCTTGCCAAACCACAACTCCCAGGAATCTCTGGGGGGGCCTCGCCAGAATTAAACTGGCATAAAATTAATATACTGGTGCAGTAATCAGCCCTGGGTTTCCCCCAGGGCTGTCAAGTGACAACAGTAGGGCCGGCTCAGGATCCAGGGTTGCCTTGGTCCCTCCCTGCCCCCAGAATGCCCCCCCAGTTGTACTTCCACCCACCCAAAGGTGCA
Source organism: Podarcis bocagei (assembly GCF_964188305.1). Taxonomy (NCBI): domain Eukaryota; kingdom Metazoa; phylum Chordata; class Lepidosauria; order Squamata; family Lacertidae; genus Podarcis; species Podarcis bocagei. The sequence goes on along the minus strand of NC_138131.1, from coordinate 95,065,109 downwards.
ATGGGCAGTGGCGAAGCTGCATGCTCTGGCACCAGGGGCGGAGAGCAGGCAGGCGTGTGTCCCGGGGGCGTGGCACATCGCCTGCGGGGGCGTGAAGATTGTAGAAATAACATGCCTGTGAACCCTGGAAAAAGGAAAGGTTAATCATGCGTCTCCCTTCAGAACAACTTCCCCCCCAAGGGTACATTTTTGGCAAGTATAATAAATTCTTTGATCAATCAAGTAAAACACATACACTTAATCGACTAACTGTGCAATCCCAGTGAATTCAGCAAGAGACACTCTTGTAAGTGCACGCAGGATTGCACCCTAAAATTTCTTTGAACAAGTGGACTTAGGTAGAAGAAAGGAACTGGTACCCCCTCGTCCATATTAACTGCTTCCAAGTCTATTTACCTTCTGTGAAACAGGTGAATGTCAGGAATAGCGTGAAAAACCTGGTGAGTGTCTTGCTCCAAAAAGCCCACAGTGACCTGGAGAAAGTGTGAGCCATTTGGATGTGGATCTGCCACCATATAGGTAGGTGGGGGTACCACCTTTCTGCATACTTGAGTCCCCTTGCCTCTGACAACTTCCGGTATTAAAAGATCAGCCTTTGTCACTGCCCTGCGCCCAAGAATCCAGCTCTGTAGCAGAGTTCTTTAGCAGACACCCAGTCCAGTGATTGCCAGCCAAGGAAGATGGATACGTAAGGTCATATCAAAGCAAGTTATATTCAGAGTAGACCAGCTGAAATCAAAGGCTGTAAGTAACTCATGGACATTAAATTTAGTGGGTCTACTCCGAGCATGGCTTCTTTGCAGCTGTCTCGGGCATTTTCACCATTTCATAGCCAGTCATGTCAGCTCCATTTGCACAAAGGATTCTGGATTGTAACCTGTGTGGATCAGTGATTTGGTGTTTGGCTCACACAGAGCTTGACTGGGATCTCTGTTCAGCCATGAATCTCAGAAGGGATCAGGAGGTGCTCACTGATAACAGAAATCACTGGGTTAAAGCTCACTGAAAGTGCCGCGGTAGCATCATTATCAATTTACGATGGGGTGGAAGGTTTGCAGGCTATGAAGGACTCGCTCACAAATTTATTGAAAGCTGCACAAATTATGATAGCTAGCAAGTGGAAGGGGCAAGCAGAATATAAAATGGAAAAATGGTATGAAGAGGTGTGGGATATATAGCTATTAATGATAAATGAACATGTGCCATTAAGGTAAGACGGGGAATATGCAGGAGGAATGATTTTGAGGAGATATGGAGGGTGTTTGTAGAATTTGTACTGTTACAACGGAAAGGGGTCAAACCATCGCTAGAGGTGTTGAAATTTTGGGAGGTTGGATAGTTACAATGGAATGGTCTCGCTGGTGGGGTGCACATTTTTATTCTTATTTATTTATTCTTATTACCTTGTCAAAATAAAGTAAAGGTCGCAGCACGGGAGGAGAGGAGGTGTCTCCCGACTCCTAACCCTTGCACCAGTGTGCATTTTTATTTGGCAACAAGACCCTGGGTCTACACAAAGCAGATTTACGAGTGCTTCCAGACTTTCTCTTTCGAGGTGCGATTCAAACACATATGGGCAAATTCATGTTGTGCAATCAAAAGTTCATTTGGAGCTCTTGCAAGACAAGCCACCCCACCCCCCAATCAGATTTTGGCAACCAGGAAAGATATCGAGAAACACGATGGAAAGTGTTGCAAAGTGTTGCCACCCCACAAGCAAATCAGAATGGGTGCTCATTGTCTTTATTTCTACAGAATATGATGTGGAAGGCTGCTATAACCTGGACAAGGTGTCATTTAAACCAGCTGATGTCCTTCAGTCAGGAAAGGCTATTTGCGGTGGATATGCTCGACTCTTTCAAGAAATGTGCAGGTAACTTCTGTTGGCTCCAGCCATCGTGGCAAGTGGTTGTTACTTGGCTGTAGCGATAGGAGATCTCGAGAGCCACAGGTTCCCCACCCCTTGCCCTAGGCAGCTATCTCCATGCTTAGGCGTGATCAACTCGCACGTGACAGCCCTCGGAAATAAGTAAATCAATAGATTCTAAGCAGAAAATGGCGGGAGAGAGCTGGAGAGTCCTCATGGCTCATGAGGAGACCCTCCCCAGAACCCAAAGAGGACTTCAGTGGGAGCGGAGGAAGCCCCAAAGAGAACGGAGGCACAGTGGGGCTTTGTTTAGGCTGCTCAGCCTCCCCACCTAGTAGCTGACACACGTCACAGCATGGCAGCTGCTGTTGCTTTTCCACAGGTCCTCCAGCCAGCTCCAGAGCTTCACCTCTAGTTGAAAAGAGTGTTGTGGGGAGAGAGAGCTGGAGAGCAGGAAAAAATGAGCTTTTTTTAGTGTGTGCTCCCTACTTACACAGGGACACGGGTGGCGCTGTGGTCTAAACCACTGAGCCTCTTGGGCTTGCCGATCAGAAGGTCGGCGGTTCAAATCCCCACGACGGGGTGAGCTCCCGTTGCTCGGTCCCAGCTCCTGCCAACCTAGCAGTTCGAAAACATGCCAAAAAGTGCAAGTAGATAAATAGGTACCGCTCGGGCGGGAAGGTAAACGGCGTTTCCGCACGCTGCTCTGGTTTCGGTGTTCTGTTGCGTCAGGCTGGCCACATGACCCGGAAAAACTGTCTGCGGACAAACGCCGGCTCCCTCGGCCTGTAAAGTGAGATGAGTGCCGCAACCCCAGAGTTTTCTGTGACTGGACTTAACTTTCAGGGGTCTTTTACCTTTACCCTACTTACACAATTTTTGCTTATGTGCATGGGGTTCCGGAACATGACCCACCATGTAAGTGGAGGAATGCCCACAGTGTGAATGATCCTGAAGCAAACTTGCATATATAGGGCTGCATTGAATTGAGTAGGTACACTGGAATCCATAGACTTAAAAATTTCTTGAATTTAATGGGTCTCTTCCCTGTGTGACTTAGTTCCTCATCCATACTTACCTTTGCTCTGTGCTTTATAGGTACAGGTCATGGCTTTCCAGGTCCGTGTCCAAATGTTGTTGTTGTTGTTTCATCCCAGGAAAACTTGTGTTTTCCTGCCAAATTGGAGCAAATGAGAATCTGTGGAGAACCTGATTGCTGTTTTCTCTGATCCAGCAAAATGAAGGACGGCCAATCCAGCCTATCAAAGCGGTGAAAGCAACCACTTGTCCTCTTGGTAGCAACACTGTTCCTGAATACCTTCCTTCCCCTCTCAGTATTGCAGGGATACAGTGCCAGTATTTGATAGGCAGCTGCAGCGTAAAGGGGAAGAGCGACCATGCCTGGAATGCTGTCCGCATTGATGGAAGGTGGCATCTCTTAGACTGCACCTGGGGAAGTGGCTCTGTGAATACTGCTTTTAGCAAGTTCACTTTCAGGTACGCTGTTAGGCAGACCAGGCAGAGCGTGGGACACACTGAGGGGATAGCAGAAGAAGAAGAGTTTGGATTTGATATCCCGCTTTCTCACTACCCTAAGGAGTCTCAAAGCGGCCAACAATCTCCTTTCCCTTCCTCCCCCACAACAGTGGGGCTGAGAGACTTCAGAGAAGTGTGACTAGCCCAAGGTCACCCAGCAGCTGCAGGTGGAGGAGCAGGGAAGCGAACCCAGTTCTCTTAACCACTACACCACACTGGCTCTCACAGTTAACTTCATTTGCTTTCAGGCGGTTTTGTTTTGCTTGGACCACTTGTCAGAGTTTGCAATTTGATGGCCGCAGGGCTGATTAATGTAAGCAAGTGCAATAAGAATGCTGCAGCTAGGTTGGTGACTGGGAGCGGCCGCCGAGACCCTATAACACCGGCCCTGAAAGACCTACATTGGCTCCCAGTACATTTCCAAGCACAATTCAAAGTGTTGGTGCTGACCTCTAAAGCCCTAAATGGCCTCGGCCCAGTATACCTGAAGGAGTGTCTCCACCCCCATCCTTCAGCCTGAGGTCCAGCTCTGAGGGCCTTCTGGCAGTTCCCTCACTGTGAGAAGTGAGGTTACAGGGAACCAGGCCTTCTCAGTAGTGGCGCCCGCCCTGTGGAACGCCCTCCCATCAGATGTCAAGGAAATACAATAACTATCTGACTTTTAGAAGACATCTGAAGGCAGCCCTGTTTAGGGAAGTTTTTCATGTTTGAAGTGTTATTCCGTGCAGAGTGGCTGTGGAGGCCCGGCCAGATGGGCGGGGGTATAAGTAATATTTCATCATTATTATTATTATTATTATTATTATTATTATTATTATTATTATTATTATTATTATTATTATGCCATGGGCATGGAGTGTCCTGATGGCAGGGATAGATACCATCTATTCATCCTCTTTGAACAGTTCTGGAGTGTTGTGCTTATTCTGGGCTACATGTGTAAAATCTGGGGATTCTGGAGGCTGGATTGTTGCAACACAGCAGCTTCCTCAACCAGATGCCCTCCAGCTGCTCTGGATCACCACTCTGTTTGCCTGTCTGGCCCTGGTGCTGATTTAGGCATTATTATGAAATACTAGACTATTGCGCCTTCTCCTTTTGCAGGTACGATGAGTTTTACTTCCTTACTCGCCCCGCTCTGTTTATTAAGAAGCACTTCCCTGAGGACCCCAAGTGGCAGCTTCTGAAACAGACGGTGACACTGGAGCATCGGCATGATCTGACTTAAATGCAGAAGGACTGACCGTCGCAGTCATAAGAACATCAACCACTGAAAATGGGTAAAGTCAATTAGAAGCATCTGTCTTGTTCCCTTTGATATCACAGTTACATCCACAATCAGCCTCATGTACAAGCTGTTACTGCAGTGTATATAACAGGGATGGAGAACCAGAGGCCCTTTCAGAGGTCCTGCACTACAACTTATCCAGAATGCGGCAGCTAGACTGGTGACTGGGAGCGGCCGCCCAGACCACAGAACTTGAAAGACCTACATTGGCTCCCAGTCCATTTCCGAGCACAATTCAAAGTGTTGGTGCTGACCTTGAAAGCCGCCTAAACGGCCTCGGTCCAGTAGACCTGAAGGAGAGTCTCCACCCCCATCGTTCTGCCCGGACACCGAGGTCCAGCGCCGAGGGCCTTTTGGCGGTTCCCTCACTGCGAGATGCCAAGTTACAGGGAACCAGGCAGAGGGCCTTCTCGGTAGTGGCTCCCGTCCTGTGGAACGCCCTCCCATCAGATGTCAAAGGAATAAACAACTATCTGATGTTTAGGGAAGTTTTTTAATGACTGATGTTTTAATGTATTTTTAAGCTCCTGTTGGAAGCCGTCCAGAGTGGCTGGGGAGACCTGGCTGGGTGGGCGGGCCGGGTATAAGTAATAAATGATGATGATGATGATGATGATGATGTCCCATCATCCCTGACTATCATGTGGTTGATGGGACATAAGAATTCAGCAACATCTGGAGGAAATCAGATTGGCGAAGGCTGGTTTAGCACACCACCCCAGACTCTCAGCTGTGGTTAACGTTATAAAGTTATAGAGTTATTATAGAGTTGGAAGGGACCACAAGTGTCATTTTGCCTGACCCCCAGCAATGCAGGATTATTATTTTTGCCCCGTGTGAGGCTCCAACCCACGACCCTGAGATTAAGAGTTTAAACAAGCTAGCTGGATGAGCCGTGGTTTAAAGATGGCTTATCAAACCAATCAACCAGGGTTAACAATAAGCATAGTTCATCAGGTTTGGGTGAGGCAACAAGCTGTGGTTAAGCCTAACGAGGATGTAGTTTCCAAACTCTTCACCGCTTGTGTAGAGGGAGGAGGGGGGGAATGTGTGAGCCCAAGGCTTGCTTTGGCTCATTCCCAGCATACTAAACCATGGTTTCACTTGACATCTGAACTGGGTCTGGAAGTATTCCATGCTCTACCTTAGATACCTTTGTTTGCCCCTATTGCTGATTTAGATAGTGTTGCTAAATACTGCACTATTGACCTCTCTTTTTCAGGTACCATGTGATTTACTTCCTCAACCACCCTGTTCTGATTATTAGCACTTCCCAGATGATCCCAAATGGCAGCTTCTGAAGCAGACTTCTGCACCTGCAGCAGCTTGAATGGAACCCGCCTACCGTGTAATTTGATATCCTTCAAGGACAGTCACTTGTCTCGGGCATCACTGCTAAACTGACCACGGTTTTGATGCACAGGGTTTTTAGCTTGACACAAAGTTTTTAAAAATGGAAAACATATATAATATATATAACATGATACTTGTTTCAATGAGCTAAAATCGATTGCAGTAGCTATTTACAAATTTACAGTATAACAAAGAAATCGGGGAGGTGTTCCAGGATTTCTTTTTAAAGGCCGTATCAAAAAATGAGTAAAGTGGGAAACCCTAGATTGATTTTGAAAAGCAGATAATGAAAGGGTACAATTAATGTTTAGGCATAAACTTGTTCATATAAAAATGTGTTGGATCCCGCCCCCCATCCTTTACAGTACAGCAACACAAATCATTAGCATTTTATCCACCATATTCTTGAGACACCCTAATGTGGTCCTATCCATTCACTTAAAGTAGCAGCAGATGTTTTTTATATATAGCAAACAGTAAATAAAAAGAGTACAATCCATAAATTGGTGCAAGCTTTTGGGGCTTGCCTTTGATTTCCCAGTGTGTTTGTAAATGCAATAAAGTTTCACTGTTCTTCGCCAAATGTGTCCTTGTGGTTTGTTCCTCTTGCTTGATTCAGTTGTTTAATATGTGGCAATCTAATAAATTTACAGTCGTATCTTGGATCCCGAACGCCTTGCAAGTCGAACGTTTTGGTTCCCAAAAGCTGCAAGCCCGAAAGTGAGTGTTCCGGTTTGCGAACGTTATTTGGAACCCGAACGTCCAACGCGGCCTACGAGGCTTCCGATTGGAAGCCACGCCTTGGTTCCCAAACATTTTGGAAGACGAACGGACTTCCAGAACGGATTCCGTTCGACTTCCGAGATACGACTGTACCTACAGCATAATCACATCTTACGCGCAGAGGCATATCTAGGGGTTCTCTATGTAGAGGTGAAGGGGGTAAGGTCCTGAAAACTGCTGCTACTTAGGGGTCTAAAACAGATACATTTTTATTTAGCTTTAACACACTTACAACTGTTATTTTCTAGTGCAGAGCAACAGGGACAGAAGGAACCATGAGAGAAGCGATGACTGGCTTCACGGTTTTTCCCACATAATGGTTTTTTACACGGCACGCGCACACATTGTGATTAATATTATGGCACTGTTACCACGCTGTGGACTTCAAACTTATTTCCTCACCCCAAATGTATTGATACATTGCCCAGCCTTAAAGTATGTGTGTGTGCTCTATGCAAAAATCACCATGCGGGAAAAACTGTGAAGCCAGCTAGTGCCTCAAAATTTAGCTGGTGCTCTATCACAGTTTTGAAAAGCAGGTAACATCTAGCCCTCCACTCAACCCTTGTTATGCTTCAAAAAGAATTTGTCTAAGTTTGCATAAGTAAGTGGAAAAGAGACTAAGAAAAAGAGAAATTAAGAAAAGAGGAGAAATGATTCCCTACAACAGGTAACTTATCAGTTTTCGTGAAAGGTGTCAACTTTGAGAGAAAGCAGTATTATTTGTGATGGCTAAAGGGTAAAGGGACCCCTGACCGTTAGGTCCAGTCGCGGACGACTCTGCGGTTGCGCGCTCATCTCGCTCTATAGGCCGAGGGAGCCGGCATTTGTCCGCAGACAGTTTTTCCGGGTCATGTGGCCAGCATGACTAAGCCGCTTCTGGCGAACCAGAGCAGCGCACGGAAATGCCGTTTACCTTCCCGCCGGAGCGGTACCTATTTATCTACTTGCACTTTGACGTGCTTTCGAGCTGCTAGGTTGGCAGGAGCCGGGACTGAGCAACGGGAGCTCACCCCGTCGCGGGGATTCGAACCGCCGACCTTCTGATCAGCAAGCCCAAGAGGCTCAGTGGTTTAGACCACAGCACCACCCGCGTCCCTACACAACACAAAACACTGTTGCTGTCTGTAGGTTTTATCTTTATTTTTTCTACCTTATATTTTGGAAATGTACATCCAGGTTTTATTTCCTTTAAATTTGGGGGGGGGGCAAGAGAGTGGGGCCCTAAACTATAGCGTGTTTAGCATACATGTAAATACGGCACTAGGGGCTGCCTGCCCTGCTCACTCTGCTAAGCCTAGACTAACCGATCCAATAGGAATCCAACCCCTGCGACAATCCAATATTGTGTCCTACATTTCTAAGCAGTGAAAAGTTCTGGAGCAGCAATACAGGGAGAAAGGGTACCAGGGGTAGGGGGGCTTGTAAACTGGCCACATATGGTTGATCTGTCTGGACTGAGATCAAGTCATACTCAAGCCACAAAGCTCTGTTTTGACGCTTCGTTCTTTGCTTGAATTCCCCAGAATATTTTGTTGGAAGCCTCCCAGAGTGGCTGGGGAAACCCAGCCAGATGGACGGGGTATAAGTAATAAATGATGATGATGATGATGAAAATAGTATAGGAATTAATACCAAAAAATACTACACCCCATTCCCTGCAAAAAGAAGGACGCCCTAAAAACAAACTGAGCACACCTCTTATATCAATCGGCAATGAGAACAGGAGATGGACCTTTCCATTAATTATATGTGGGCAGATCCACATAAAACATAGACTATGAACTGCCGAAATCTACCTGGCAGGGGAGGAAATGTGCAATTGGGACTCCAGGGAACTTTGACACACTGCTGTGCTGTTTTGTCCAAACTTGTTCTGCTTTCACTTTTGTTTGGGTGCCGTAAGTGCTGTTCCTGTTTCTCTTATCATAATGCCAAGGTCTCCATCAAAAGCAGAAATTGCGTGCACGAAAGTTGAAGCAACTTCTACGGAACAGAAACACAACGTGGCATTGTCTCATCGGTCTTGATCCATCAAGGGTGCTCTATTGTGTGCACGAAACATACCAGAGCTGCTGGGTGCGATGGCTATCAGGGCTTCAAGTAAAAGTAGTGATTATTTATTTCACCACTGAGGGAGGGTGGCACTCTGCGCATGCTCAGGCACTCACTCGTTTATGATGGCTTGAACATGAGAGGTAAGCGGAACAGCCGTGCACAAAGGCAGCATACCTCTAACGTAAGAACATAAAAAGAGCCTGCTGGATCAGGCCAATGGCCCAACTATTCAAGCATCCTGTTCTCACAGAAGCTGAGCAGATGTGTGTGGAAAACCCATAAAAATAAAATATCAGGGAAGGGCAATCTGTGGCCATACAGATGGTCTCTGCCAGCATGGCTAATGGTCAGGGATGGTGGGCATTGCAGTATATGTTTTAATGTACATATTGTCTCATCCCAAGGATAAGATCAAGGGAAGTAATAGTGCCACTGTATTCTGCTCTGGTCAGACCTCACCTGGAGTACTGTGTCCAGTTCTGGGCACCACAATTCAAGAAGGACACTGACAAACTGGAACGTGTCCAGAGGAGGGCAACCAAAATGGTCAAAGGCCTGGAAACGATGCCTTATGAGGAACGGTTAAGGGAGCTGGGCATGTTTAGCCTGGAGAAGAGGAGGTTAAGGGGTGATATGATAGCCATGTTCAAATATATAAAAGGATGTCACATAGAGGAGGGAGAAAGGTTGTTTTCTGCTGCTCCAGAGAAGCGGACACGGAGCAATGGATCCAAACTACAAGAAAGAAGATTCCACCTAAACATTAGGAAGAACTTCCTGACAGTAAGAGCTGTTCGGCAGTGGAATTTGCTGCCAAGGAGTGTGGTGGAGTCTCCTTCTTTGGAGGTCTTTAAGCAGAGGCTTGACAACCATATGTCAGGAGTGCTCTGATGGTGTTTCCTGCTTGGCAGGGGGTTGGACTCGATGGCCCTTGTGGTCTCTTCCAACTCTATGATTCTATGATTCTATGATTCTATGATTCTATAACCATTTTGTAGCCTTTCAAGAGGAAAGGAGAACAAGGATCAACTCTGTCCCAGAAACAATCTGATGGGATGCCCATGTGTTGAAGGCATGCTGTCTCTTATTGTGATATATACAGTGTGGAATTATAGTCCTGTAAGGAATCTGCTAGAATGCTGAGGGTTTTTTTTCATGTGGATTTGGAATTTGATAGTACAGTGGTACATTGGTTCTCGAATGTAATCCGTTCCGGAAGTCCATTCGACTTCCGAAACACATACATTTAATTGACCAGCTGTGCAACCCTGAGCAGTTTTACTCACTGAGTAGCCCCACTGAGTTCAGCAAGATTGACCCTCTTGTAAGTGCCTGTAAAAATGCACCCCACATTTTCTTTAAACAAGTGTCAGGCTTAGAGAGAAAAAGGTAAAGGTAAAGGTAAAGGGACCCCTGACCTTTAGGTCCAGTCGTGGCCGACTCTGGGGTTGCGACGCTCATCTCGCTTTATTGGCCGAGGGAGGCAGCGTACAGCTTCCAGGTCATGTGGCCAGCATGACTAAGCCGCTTCTGGCGAACCAGAGCAGCAGAACTATTACTTTAGCAAATAATAATTGCTGTTGTGCAAGAAACTGATTTCTGCAGTTATTGCTATACCATCCAATTGTAATCGTGACTGATAGCTTTTCAAATAAAGTTTCTCAAGACAAAAGCAAGAATGTCATGTTTAAATGCATATTGTATTTTTTAAACATAGTTATAGTAAGTTGGGAACCCAAATAAAGCAGAAGCACGAGGGCCAACTTGTGTTTTTGGCAATCTAGTAAGGTAAAGTCAGGGAAGTGATTATGGCAGTCCTAAAAAGAGGTTTAAATGACACACATGACAACACTTTTATGCTAGGTAAGTTGCACATTGTGGTGTTATGTTGATCAAAAGAAATACTGCATGTAAAACACATTTCAAGTAGCATCTCATCATGTTTCTTAACACTAAGAACTCCAAAGAAGAGAATAAAGTTAAAACATATGGCTTTTTCTTTTCATTTGTTGAGTGTGTGTGTGTGTGTGTGTGTGTGTGTGTGTATTTGTGACAAGCATAATATGCTAAACTCTCATGAGTTTATTTTCGTAAGCTCATCTGATTGTGTTCCCCATATTGCTCACATGCAGGGCTCCAAACCCAGAAATAGCCCTAAAACGTCATATAGACGTCACAAAAAGGAGTGAAAAAAGGAGTGAACATGCGGTCCGCCAAGCTGCACAGAGGTCCGGAACTAAACCCTTACGCAAAACGAGGATTGCCTGTACCATACTCTGGACTTCTAAGCCAGTGGTTCCCAAACTTTCTGGGGCTGCTGCCCGCTTGGTTCCATAGACTCATCCCCAGTGCCTCCTACAGTCCCACTCTATAAAAAGCATTACAGGGGAACCTTGGTTGTTGAATACTTCGGAAGCCGAACAATTCAGAACCTGAACGCCGACAACCCGGAAGCGAATGCTTCCATTTTTGAATGCACCTCGGAAGTCGAACGGAACTCCATTTTTAAAAAAGAATTTGCCGATCGGCAATTGATCCTTGGTTGTCAAATGTTTCGGAAGTCGAACGGTCTTCCGGAACGGATTATGTTCGACAACCGAGGTTCCACTGTACAGTCGTACCTTGGAAGTCGAACGGAGTCCGTTCCAGAAGTCCATTTGACTTCTGAAACGTTTGGAAACCAAAGTGCTGAGGCATCAGGCATAAGCCTGCATTTTATTAATGTTTGATCAGGACTTGTATATTAAAGAGGGCTTAGATTTTCAAAAGTTTCATGCCAGGCAAGAAGGCTAGCTGCTTAAGAAAACACTGACAGTGTTTTCCTCTTAGACAAGGGGCCCCTTTTGATTGATAGCAGAAAACAATTCTCAAAGTCGTAAAAGCTGAAATTACAGACTGAGTAAGGACACTGACCCTACATGTTACAGAAGATAACAAAGGCAGAGATAAATATAATTAGGAATGAGTAAATAGTAAAATAATGCCAATGTGCCTCCCAGTAAAATGAGCCAGATCTTCTTTCCAAGGTTAAAGGCCAAATGGAGAAGCATCTAGCTGGCAGAAATTTTGGGAAGTCTTTTAAAGCTGTTTCTTTCTTAAAGAGAGAGAGTTTAAGGGCAATAAATGTTGGGAAGAGCTAATGGAAACAAAGCAACTGGCTGGAGAAGGGGGGGGGAGATGTAAACTAAAGAGGTTTCTTCTGAAACTGTTTTAAACTGAGTTCCTTTTTTACAAAGGCCTTATTCCTTTTAAGAGGCTACTTGTGTTGTGTATTAAATATATTGGCTTAAATATAATTATGCAAAGGATTTAACAAATGCTAGAAGAGTTGTATTTATCCTGGAATTAAGTCAGACACCAGCCTAGCCCTCCAGCCAGACAGGAAGACGCCATCCAAGCTGTCCTGATATATGGCTGTCAGACATTTGTTTAGAAACCTTCAAATGAAGGAGATCTTTCAATGTTGATGTGAAACTCAAGATCCTTGACATATGTTTAAGATAAAAATTTAAGATTAACCATTTGTTTTAGAAGGCAATAGGGCAAGGAGGGCAAGAGGTGAGCTGGTAATTAAGATTCCTTGTTGAGACACATGTAAGATATATTACTACTTATTTGTCATTTATAGATGTAACAATATATAGCTCTTTGTGTTCCATATAAGGACAGGAGGATATGGGTGTATCTTTTAGGATTGGATATAGCAATCAGCCAATAGGAAATCCAACCAGGCTGATTGGACAGAGGCAGCCACAGGAGGAGCAAAGGGGGCTGGATTAAGGGAATATAAGGGCTGGCCATAATGGCAGGAGGCCAGGCCAGAGCTTGGTAACCATATACCACTGTGCCTCTCATTTATTTGTCTGACAAATAAATAATTATTTTAAATTCTCTATTGCTGCGTTGAATATTTCATTCCAGCTAAGCGTTAACCACAAGCAGGGTGCTACAGTGCGGCTTCTGATTGACCTCAGGAAGCTCCTGCAGCCAATCAGAAGCCGTGGAAGCCCCACTGGACGTTCGGCTTCCAAAAGAACGTTTGACTCCTGTCAGGGAACTGCCATCAGTTTCCGAGGGAGAGAGCAAGCTCCAAAGGGATCCCAGAGAGCGTCCCGGGAGTGGGAGAGGCAGCCCATCTTCTGGGGAAGGGAATCAGCGTAGCTCCAGTGGAGAAGGGGGGCAGATGGGGGAATCGGCGAGGCGGTCCCATGACTCCTTGCCGGGGACCAGCGGGGAGAGGAAGAGTCCTCCGCTGCCTACGCCCTCCTTGCGCAGAAGGCTTCCGCGCAGGGAGAGTAGGAGGAGACTGGGTGTCAAAGAGCTTCTTTGCTGGAAGAAGTTTAAGAAACGCCCACTGACAGATTCTGCCAGCGATTGAGACAGCCACGGGTGAGTGGCTGCTCGGACAGGAAAGGTTCACTCAGGCAACCCAGCCAGGTGTTGGGACAAGCTTACGCACGAGCAACCCCTAGAACCATTACAGCAATCCGTCAGTCCCTGATGTTGCTTGTGTGCAGCCCCGGAGAGGCAGCAAGATGAGCCAAACAGAGCCGGCCAGAGGGACAGAGCAAGAAGCCCTGGTGCGAGGTCTGGCCGAGAGGAACCGAGACCTGGAGGCGCATGTAGCTACCCTGACGGCGCGGCTGGAGGAGAGACGGGTTCAGGATGCACAGGTCAGAGCCACCCCGATAGGAAGGAAGGTTCAGGGGCTGGTACACAAGTTTGGTGGAAAGCCCCAAGACTACAATGCCTTCCGAACGGAAATTCAGTACGCTTTGGAATTGCAGAAAAATGACTTTGATGTTGGCGGGGAGAGGGTGGCTTACATTGTGGGACATCTGCAGGATGGGGCGCGTGAATGGATCAGGCCCCTAATGGCGACGCAGAATGATGCATTGAAAGATCTTAAGAAATTCTACCAAGGGATGGACGCGATGTTCTCCGGCGAGGTGGACCAAAGCGTGACGAGACGGGAGCTGATGGGGTGCAAGCAGGGAAGCCTGTCCGTCAGAAACTACTGGTCGCGTTTCGCGATGTTAGTCCACAAGCTCGGGTGGGATCTGGACTCTGAACCAATGCAAATGTTGTTTGAAGCGGGTTTGTCCCCCAAAGTGAAAGACGAGTTGTCCCGAGTGCCCCGCCCGTGGTCGATGGATGAACTCACAAAGACTGTGCTTGCAATCGGTGTACGCCAGGAAGCGCGGGCTCAAAAGAAGCGGGAGATAAGGGCGGAATGTTTCCATGACAACCGCATTCCAGAGATGCCGAGGGAGCCTTCCCAGGCGGCGGAGCTGATGGAAATTGAGGGAGCGCGCGTGTGTGAAGTTTCAAACGCTGGTGAAGGGCGGAAAAGGGAGGGGAAGGAGTGGAAAACTACCAAGAAGTGTTTCCTCTGTCTGCGACTGGGACATTTTGCAAAGGTCTGCCCTCAATGAAAGGCCTGGCAAGGCATGATGGGGGCTGCAGACCACGACGAGAAGGGGGAGGAGGGGCAGGTGCAGGGAAACGACAACGCCTGGCTGCCAACCAGCAGGGGCAGCAGCCAGGCCAGCAACCAATAGAAGTGCCCCAGCCTGACCCCCCCCCAAGGCAGCTATAGCCATAGAGGTGGTGCTAGAACTCCCAAACGGGCACCCCGTCAAAGTGAAGGGACTGCTAGATTCTGGCAGCTCGTGTGATTTCTTCAGCAGAGACTTTGCTCTGGAGCACCAACTCCACCTGTTGCCACTAGATTTTCCCTTGCAGGTGACCACCATCGATGGCAGGGAACTCCTGGGAGGGGAAGTGACACACCAGACACCGCCAATGAGAATGAGGGTCTCCAGGCACACGGAAACCATTGCCTTTCACGTGGCCACGCTGGCAGGACCCCCAATAATACTGGGAATGAGCTGGCTGGCAATGCATGACCCAGTGGTGTCATGGCATCAGCGGTTGGTCACCTTTGGGTCAGCTTACTGCTTAGAGCAGTGTCTGGGAGGGAAGGAACCAAGAATGACTGTGGCCAGGGTGGCTGGGTTGGCCCTGGGGCAAAAAGGGGAGGTGCCACCACAATATGCTGATTTGAAGGAGGTCTTCAGCGAGAGGGAGGCAGATAAGCTGCCCCCCCACAGGCCCTTTGACTGCCAAATCAACCTGCTTCCAGGGGCTCAGTTACCAGTGGGTAAGCTGTATGCCATGTCCGACCGGGAGATGCAGGAGCTGCGGCAGTTTATTGACAAGAACCTGAAGAGAGGTTTCATAAGGGAATCTAAGGCGATGGGGGGCAATCCAGTGTTCTTTGTGGACAAAAAGGAGACTAATCAGCACAGATTAGTTGTGGATTACCGGGCCCTAAACCTGGTATCAGAACCCGTGACTTTCCCAATGCCCAGGATTGACGATATTTTGACACGTGTGAGGCAGGGGAAGATTTTTATCAAGCTGGACCTCAGGGGAGCCTACAATCTGATTAGGATAAGGGAGGGGGACGAATGGAAAACGACCATGTTCACCCCCCTGGGGGCTTTTGAGTACTTAGTCATGCCATTTGGATTACAATCGGGCTCTGCCTGCTTTCAAGCCTTCATGCATCATGTGTTGGGGCCCCTGCTGTACAAGAATTGCATAGCCTTTTTGGACGACGTCTTAATCTATTCGGACAATGAAAAGCAACACGTCAGAGACATCAGGGAGGTGCTACAGAGATTGAAGAAGCATCAGTTGTGGGTCAAGCTGGAAAAATGCCAATTCCACGCCCGGGAGGTCGAGTTCCTGGGGTACAGGCTGTCAGACAAAGGACTAGCCATGGATCCGGGCAAGGTGAAGGCAGTGCTGGAATGGAAAGCCCCCCAAAACAGAAAGGACGTGCAAAGGTTCCTAGGCTTCAGCAACTTCTACAGGAAGTTCATAAAGAACTTCGCTCACTTGACGGCGCCCATAACGGATTGTCTTAGTAGCAAAAAGAAGTTCGCGTGGACAGAGGGTGCGCAGCAATCCTTTGAAAAACTGAAGAGGGCGTTCGCCTCGGAAGAGCAGCTCCTGCACGTGGATCCGGAGAAGCCCATGAGACTGGAGACGGATGTGTCCGACCACGCCATTGGAGCGGTCCTTTTGCAGCCCGGGGCCAAGCAGAACTGGAGGCCGTGTGCCTTTTTCTCTAGGAAGCTGAGCAAGTCAGAGCAAAACTACACAGTGTATGACTGAGAACTGCTTGCGATCTATGCGGCATTTCGGCAATGGAAACATCTGTTGATAGGGGCGCGGCACAAGTTCCAGGTCCGAACTGACCACAAGAACTTGGAATACTGGTGGACCGCGCGAGTGCTCAATCAGAGACAGATCAGGTGGTCCCAGGAGTTCGCCAAGTTTTCCTTCGAGATCCGATACATGCCGGGAGAGGAAAACGTAAGGGCAGACACTCTCTCCCGGAAACCGGAGTACATGGAAGGAGAGGGGCCACCAGAGACCAGGCACGTATTACCCGAGGACCGGTGGGTGTAGGGGGGGGGCGTTGGTTGGCAAACGAGAACTGGCAGGGCTCACCAGAGACGATGAGTTTGCTCAGACAAAAATTAGGGAGCTCAGGGACGGAAAGGAAGTCCATGGAGGGTTTGAGGAAAAGGAAGGGCTACTGTACTATAAGGGGGCGCTGTATGTACCGGGGGAGACTTTGAGGGGGAAGGTACTCAAGCAACTCCATGACAACCCAACAGCTGGGCACTTTGGACAGCACAAGACCATGCTACTTGTCACCAGGCAGTTCTGGTGGCCAAAGGTGAGGGAAGACGTACGAGAATATGTACGAGGGTGCGACCGATGCCAGAGGGCTAAGGGGGAAAGGGCCACCCCCGCGGGGTTACTGCAACCCTTACCCACACCGGGAAGGCCCTGGGAGGTGGTGTCCATTGATTTTATGACAGATCTGCCCAAGTCAAGGGGAAAGACAGCGGTCATGGTAGTAGTCGATCTACTGACTAAAATGTGCCATTTCGTAGCTTGCTCACATGCAGCAACGGCAGAGGAGACCGCCAGGCTGTTTGTGGATCACATTTTCAGACTGCATGGGGCTCCCTTGAGGGTAATCTCGGATCACGGGAAACAATTTACTTCCCGGTTCTTGCGGAAACTCATGAGCTTGCTACAGGTTGAGGTGAGCTTCTCGACGGCGAGGCACCCAGAAACCAACGGACAAGCCGAAAGAGCGAACGGCATACTCCAGCAATACCTACGCTGCTATGTCAGTGAGAGACTGAACGATTGGGTAGTGAAATTAGCTTTGGCTGAATTTGCGTACAATAACGCTGAACACGTGTCCACGGGAATGAGCCCTTTCATGGTGTCACCCCAGGGCATTCCCGGGGGAGGAAGGATGGAGTGTACCTGCGGCTGAGCAATTTGTGGAGGAAATGGAGGCCTTACACCACCAGCAACTAAGGCTGAACTTGGAGCGGGCCAAGGAAGTTTACAAGAGGCAGGCGGACAGGCACCATCAGGAGGGGGAGGCCATACGGGTGGGAGACCGGGTGTGGTTGTCATACCAAGGGTTGCCCCTAAAGGGAGGGTGCAAGAAGATGCAGCCGAGGCGGCTGGGGCCTTTTGAGGTAATACAGCAGGTGAACCCAGTGGCATTTAAACTCAAGTTGCCTGACAGCATGAAGATACATCCGGTGTTCCATAGGTCCCTACTTTCACCTTACAGGAAGGGGCGGGAATTCCCGGGACGGGAGGGAGGGGTTACCACCCACCCGCGGGTAGAGGAGAGGGAACACTGTAACGAAGCCACGGAAATACTCGATTCAAGGTGGCGAGGTCGCCAGGTAGAGTACTCGGTAGCCTGGGAGGGGGAACCTAGGTCGGAAAACACTTGGGTCCCTGCTGAATCAATCACTGACGGGTATCTGGTGGAAGAATTCCACAGTTTGTTCCCGGATAAGCCCAAACCATTAGTGAGATTCTGGGAGGAGGAATTTGGACCCATGGATGACGAAGGGGATTTTGTGGGTTTTCCTGCCTCCGAAGAGGAGGGAGAGGAGGTGTCCAAGGGAGAAGAATCAGACTGGGAGGTTCAACCAGCGGGAAGAGATCCGAGCGGATGGGAGGCTGGTTTTGAATCCTCAGAAGATGATGCCAGCTCTTTCAGGGAATTCCCCGCATCGTCGGCCGAGGAGAGGGAGGAGGTTGTGCCGGAAAATCGCGCCCGGGGTGGGAGGGGTCCTGAGGAGGAGGTGGATGTCAGGGAACTGCCATCAGGGTCCGAGGGAAAGAGCAAGCTCCAAAGGGATCCCAGAGAGCGTCCCGGGAGTGGGAGAGGCAGCCCATCTTCTGGGGAAGGGAATCAGCGTAGCTCCAGTGGAGAAGGGGGGCAGATGGGGGAATCGGCGAGGCGGTCCCATGACTCCTTGCCGGGGACCAGCGGGGAGAGGAAGAGTCCTCCGCTGCCTACGCCCTCCTTGCGCAGAAGGCTTCCGCGCAGGGAGAGTAGGAGGAGATTGGGCGTCAAAGAGCTTCTTTGCTGGAAGAAGTTTAAGAAACGCCCACTGACAGATTCTGCCAGCGATTGAGACAGCCACGGGTGAGTGGCTGCTCGGACAGGAAAGGTTCACTCAGGCAACCCAGCCAGGTGTTGGGACAAGCTTACGCACGAGCAACCCCTAGAACCATTACAACTCCCAAGGCATTCGGGAGCAGAGGTACAACGGTATCCAGAATAGTGGTTTGCATGACCAACTAAGGAAGATAATAACGCAATAAAATTCAAAACAGCAACGATCAATTGCACATTTATTCCAAATCCAGTTAAAACTATTTAGTTCAATTAAATCAGTAAAATCGATGAGCTTGATCGAGTGATACCAGTTTTTCAAATTCTGATAGTTATACCCCCAATGCCCCTCTTGCCTCCTAGCACCCTCTGGTTAATCCCACAGCCTGTGCCCACTCTGGGAACCCCTGTTCTAAGCAGTGAAAAATTATGGGGCGACAATACAGAAAGAAAGTGCTTTTTTAAAAAGCCAGTCCTTTAAAAAAAAAAAATGTTTAGGGGTACTCTCATTTTCCTAGGCATATTGAAATACTGCCCCGCAATGAGGCCAAACGTAGATTCACAAGATGTTTAGGGGTATGCGTATGCCCCTCGCGTCCCCTCAGGAAAAAAAGCACTGGGTAGGACAATACGCAGGCCACATCTGGGTGATCTTTCCTCCTGACGGAGTTCAAGCCACCTTATTCCCTCACTCCTCCCCTTTGGGACTTTATTCCTTGATTACACAAATGCAGAGTTCCCCGTTACTCTCCAAATTCACACTGCTATGCCGTTGTGATGGTGACACACCTTGGCTGTATAAATTTCTTTCCCTAAGCAACCTCTATAAATGATATGATTGCTTGCATTTGCATTGTGTGAGAGAGATAAAGTTCAGCCTTTCTCCAGCAAGGAAATGAAACAACTTACCTGTTTCTCCTAGGTGCACTGAGAAGTCTTCTCCAAGGGAGAAGAATCATTACCTGGATGTCCCTGCTGAGCATCTATGCCGAAAAGGTAACCAGAGCATCTTGATTTGTTTGGGCCTCTTACAAAAGCAGGGTTTGTGAAATGAAGCAACTGACTGGTCCATGGAGTGTCTATTTACCAGGAACTGGTAAGCCTGGCAGACCGGAATCCTAGGATAGTTAGGAAGCAGAAGCTCATTCCAGGCACAGCCCCTGGAGGGAACTTTTCAGGTCACAGAATAACAGTTCAGTGAATTCTCCAGAGTGTTTCTCTCCAGTTTTATACAAATGAACGGTGAGGGATGGATGGGAATGGCAAGAAAAGCAGGTAAGGGCAGTGGTGAGTTTATGCTCTCGGGCCCTTTTGGCAGGCCCTATTCATTCACCTTAATAAACCTGACTATGTCTGAAAATACAATGGATTTAAAAGCTGGTTTGGCCTCATTGAGGGGCCGTGTTTAAATATGAGTAAGAAAATGAGAGTACCCCTAAACATTGAATAGATAGATAGATAGATAGATAGATAGATAGATAGATAGATAGATAGATAGATAGACAGATAGTCTCCAGAACCAGACTCTGGGACAGACTACAGGGTACCAATATAGATAGAAAGCTTCTGCTCTTAATTCAGGCACTCCACACAAACACGGCTCTTAGAGTCAGGTGTAGCCGCCTAGGACACCTAACAGACCCCATTAAAACCTTCAAAGGAGTCAGGCAAGGGTGCCTATTGGCCCCTCTACTATTCAATTTCTATTTAAATAATTTAGTATCTGCACCCAATGACTCAGAACTCCACCCTCCGAAGCTCGCAAATCAGCATATTTCGGTCCTGCTATATGCCAATGAGGCAGTAATTCTATCTAGAACCCCCATTGGACTCAAAAGAGCGCTAAGGAAGCTCGCAGCATACTGTGAAACTGAATGTCTCAAAATCAACTATCAAAAGACCAAGATACTTGCTTTTGGGGCAAAACCAAAGCTTAGAAGCTGGGAACTCTAAGGCCATAAATTAGAACAAGTCACAAATTATAAGTATCTAGGAATGGTGGTACAGGCCTCAGGAACCAACAAACTTCACATAAACTCCATCGGGAACTCAGCAGGAAAAACCGCAAACTGTATCCTTAAATTTTTCAGAGCACAAGGGGGCTCCGTCATCCCCGCGGCTCTAAAATTATACAAGGCCAAAACTTTGGCACAGCTCCTTTATGGATCCTTTCTGGGCCCGCCTTCCTCTGCTTTCTCCCCACTTGAGAGAGTGCAATCCAAACTTCTTAGAGCTCTCCTACAAGTCCCCAGATGTGTTTCAAACGCATGGGTTAGACTCGAAACGGGGATGATGAGAGTGGAGGCTTATATCTGCCTAACATCAATCTACAAATGGCTGACATTGAATCTGCTCCCCCGAGGGATAGCCCCATTGATCCTCTGCGATCAATTCCAGTCAGGCTGGCAGACTGCAGACCTGAACACCCTTCAGAAACTGGGTTTTGCCCCTCAAGCCCTTCTGAGCCTGGGGTTGGGCCAGGCAAAAGCCACGGTCAGGCAAAGAATCTTAGACACCGAGAGACAACAGGACTGCGCAAGGTGCCCCGACTATAAAATTTGAGAAATCGAGAGATATATAGCTGCACCGGCAGCATATCTCTTCTTTCTCGTATCTAAAAATGCAAGAAGAGCCTTTACACTCGCCAGAAGCTCGGCTCTGCCCTCGCAGGTCCTGGAAGGAGCCTTTAAGAAGTCCCATATGCTCAGAGTCTTTGCGCCTGCCCATTGGGAGAGATAGGAAGCCCAGAGCACTTGTTCTTTAGATGTCTCTTTTATGAAGAGGCACGTAGTAAGACCATTGATCCCCTGCTGGTGAGGCTCGCCAACCTCCCGGAAAAGCAAAAACTTGACCTTTTCCTGTTAGGCAAAGATCAGAAGACGACCTGGATGGTCGCCAGATTCTGTGTACAGATCTGTAGGCACAGACCATCTCCCAACTCAAACTAGTTTGTTATGAAAATCCCCAAACTCGGTTCCATGGGTGACTCTGGGTCAACTCCCTGCGATAGTTTATTGTTGTACATTGTTTTTAAATTTATTGTTGTACATTTTTAATTCTCTGTTTTTCTTCTGTGACTGTACCCCCAAGTGCGTTTTATGAGTTGGTCTCCAACCGTAATAAATTAGATAGATAGATAGATAGATAGATAGATAGATAGATAGATAGATAGATAGATAGAAAGAAAACATGGACATGGGTACCTAAAGGAAGTCAGTGTGAGCAAGTGAAATGTTGAGGACTAGTAACTTGTGGCAGAGGCAGATCTAGGGCAGTGCAGCCAGTTCTGCCAAACTGGGCATCAAGCCAAGGGGGGGCACTGCAGGGTGTCGCAACTATGATGTAGGGAATTGAGCAGAGCAGGTGGTGAGGCAGGGAGCTGCTGGATTTTGACCTTGCGCAGAGCGCCTCTGAAATCTGAAAGATCAAAGTTCCCCCCACCTCACTTGTGGGCTGATTTGCAAAGCTACAATAGGCCCCACTGCATTTTCAGGACAGTGGCCTTTTTTTAACCTATAACCACAATAATCAAGAATTATTGTTCCAGTTGCTAGAACTGAGCTGAGGGGGTCTCCTTGTACCTCTTTCCTAAAGCAAAGACATGAAGGATCTCGCTCCATGAGAACCTACCCGGACCCTGAAATAAACATCAGAGGCCCTTCTTTGTGTGCCTCCCCCACGAGAGGGCCAAAGGGTGGCAACACAACAGCGGCGTAGCGTGAGTTGTCAGCACCCGGGGCAACACAAGTAATTTGCGCCCCCTAACCCGGGGCAAGGCACGTAATTTGCGCCCCCCCTAACCTGCGAGTTGCCGCTGGCGCTGCTGCCCAAACGACGCCGCTTGCCCGGAGGAGGAGGGGGGCAGAGAGGCGAGGAAAATGCAACGGCCCAGCAGCAGCAGCAGCAGCGGCGGAGGCGGGGCTGTGAGGAGGGGTTGCCTGGCGCGTCCTCCGCGGTGAGCGCTGAGAGCCGCTGCCTGCCGGGCGCCTTCAGCCGGGCGCCGCGAGACATGCGGCTCTGCTACAGCCTGCGCCCAAGGCTCTTCGGCGACTCCGGAGGCAGCGAGCGCCCCCCCCCCAGATGTTGCGCCCGGTGCGGCTTGCACCCCTTGCACCCCCCACGCTACGCCACTGCAACACAAGAACGGGCCTTATCTGCAGTGGCTCCCTGTTTGTGGAATGCTTGCCTGGCACCTTCATCATACACCTTTAGGCACCAGGCCAAAAAGGGAAATAGATTCAGGAGCAGTTGAGACGAATAAGGAGTACCCAGTTCCCTTTTTCTCTCTAAGCCTGACATTGTTTAAAGAAAATGTGGGGTGCATTTTACAGGCACTTACAAGAGTGATCTTGCTGAACTCAGTGGGGCTACTCAGTGAGTAAAACTGCTCAGGGTTGCACAGCTGGTCAATTAAATGTATGTGTTTTAGCTGATTGACCACTTAATTTCTTAAATTTGGCAAAAACTTGCCCCTGGGTAAAAAGTATTCTGAAAGATGCTTAAGCTTTCCTTTTTCTTGGGTACACAGGTGTACACCTGTAAACAGGTGCCCTATTGTGTTAGAGCATGTGCAAGACAGGAGCATGGTCTTGTGTGACCCACATTGTTCCCCATTGGGACCTTCAATGTGAACAGAAGAAGTTGCCTCCTATCCGGAGAGGACACTTGAAGGCACAGTGGAACCTTGGGTCTCAAATGGCTCAGTTGACGAACAAATCGGAACCCGAACGCCGCAAACCCAGAAGTTAAATGCTTTGGTTTGCAAACTTTTTTCGAAAGCCGAATGCCCGATGTGGCTGTCGGCTATTGTTTCCAGGGCGCCGGCGCCAATTGGAAGCCGCACCTTGGTTTTAGAACGTTTCGGAAGTCGAATGGACTTCCGGAACGGATTACATTCGAGAACCAATGTACCACTGTACTATCAAATTCCAAATCCACATGGGAAAAAACCCTCAGCATTCTAGCAGATTCCTTACAGGACTATAATTCCACACTGTATATATCACAATAAGAGACAGCATGCCTTCAACACATGGGCATCCCATCAGATTGTTTCTGGGACAGAGTTGATCCTTGTTCTCCTTTCCTCTTGAAAGGCTACAAAATGGTTATCCTTGGGATGAGACAATATGTACATTAAAACATATACTGCAATGCCCACCATCCCTGACCATTAGCCATGCTGGCAGAGACCATCTGTATGGCCACAGATTGCCCGTCCCTGATATTTTATTTTTATGGGTTTTCCACACACATCTGCTCAGCTTCTGTGAGAACAGGATGCTTGAATAGTTGGGCCATTGGCCTGATCCAGCAGGCTCTTTTTATGTTCTTACGTTAGAGGTATGCTGCCTTTGTGCACGGCTGTTCCGCTTACCTCTCATGTTCAAGCCATCATAAACGAGTGAGTGCCTGAGCATGCGCAGAGTGCCACCCTCCCTCAGTGGTGAAATAAATAATCACTACTTTTACTTGAAGCCCTGATAGCCATCGCACCCAGCAGCTCTGGTATGTTTCGTGCACACAATAGAGCACCCTTGATGGATCAAGACCGATGAGACAATGCCACGTTGTGTTTCTGTTCCGTAGAAGTTGCTTCAACTTTCGTGCACGCAATTTCTGCTTTTGATGGAGACCTTGGCATTATGATAAGAGAAACAGGAACAGCACTTACGGCGCCCAAACAAAAGTGAAAGCAGAACAAGTTTGGACAAAACAGCACAGCAGTGTGTCAAAGTTCCCTGGAGTCCCAATTGCACATTTCCTCCCCTGCCAGGTAGATTTCTTCTTTTTTTTAAAGAAATAAATTTTTATTAATTTTCCAAACACATAATAAAAACAAACTATAAATAAGACAATAACAATAACATACAAACAAATAAACACGTATAATTTCTTAGCCTTATTTTCATACACCTTGCTTCCCGGACTTCCCCATACCTTCCCTTTTCTGCATCCTTGTTTCACATTTCTTCAGCAACTTCTTAAATCTAATTTAAACCAATCACTTTCATTAGATTTTTTTTCTTTAACTTATTGGTTTCAGCTGCAATTCTCTATTTCTTTGTTCCTTAACATCTTAACACTCCTCAATTTTACAACAGTTTTTAAGATATGTTTTAAATTTCTTCCAATCTTCTTCCACTGTCTCTTTCCCCTGGTCACGGATTCTGCCGGTCATCTCTGCCAGACCCATGTAGTCGATCACCTTCGTCTGCCATTCTTCCAGAGTGGGTAGTTCTTGTGTCTTCCAATACTTTGCCAGAAGAATTCTCGCTGCTGTAGTAGCGTACATAAAAAACGTCCTATCCTTCCTTGGCACCAATTGGCCGACCATGCCCAAGAGGAAAGCCTCAGGTTTTTTAGAAAAAGTCCACTTAAGGACTTTCTTGATTTCATTATAGATCATTTCCCAAAAGGCTTTGATCTTCGGGCAGGTCCACCAAAGGTGATAAAAAGTACCTTCAGTCTCATTACATTTCCAACATTTATTATTGGGCGAATGGTAAATTTTTGCAAGCTTGACTGGGGTCATGTACCACCTGTAGGTCATTTTCATTATGTTTTCTCTTAAGGCGTTACATGCCAGGTAGATTTCGGCAGTTCATAGTCTATGTTTTATGTGGATCTGCCCACATATAATTAATGGAAAGGTCCATCTCCTGTTCCCATTGCCGATTGATATAAGAGGTGTGCTCAGTTTGTTTTTAGGGCGTCCTTCTTTTTGCAGGGAATGGGGTGTAGTATTTTTTGGTATTAATTCCTATACTATTTTCATCATCATCATCATCATCATCATCATCATCATCATTTATTACTTATACCCCGTCCATCTGGCTGGGTTTCCCCAGCCACTCTGGGAGGCTTCCAACAAAATATTCTGGGGAATTCAAGCAAAGAACGAAGCGTCAAAACAGAGCTTTGTGGCTTGAGTATGACTTGATCTCAGTCCAGACAGATCAACCATATGTGGCCAGTTTACAAGCCCCCCTACCCCTGGTACCCTTTCTCCCTGCATTGCTGCTCCAGAACTTTTCACTGCTTAGAAATGTAGGACACAATACTGGATTGTCGCAGGGGTTGGATTCCTATTGGATCGGTTAGTCTAGGCTTAGCAGAGTGAGCAGGGCAGGCAGCCCCTAGTGCCGTATTTACATGTAAGCTAAACACGCTATAGTTTAGGGCTATAGTGCTCGGTCCCGGCTCCTGCCAAGCTAGCAGTTCGAAAGCACGTCAAAGTGCAAGTAGATAAATAGGTACCGCTCCGGCGGGAAGGTAAACGGCATTTCCGTGCGCTGCTCTGGTTCGCCAGAAGCGGCTTAGTCATGCTGGCCACATGACCCGGAAAAACTGTCTGCGGACAAATGCCGGCTCCCTCGGCCTATAGCGCGTGATGAGTGCACAACCACAGAGTTGTCCGCGACTGGACCTAACGGTCAGGGGTCCCTTTACCTTTTAGCCATCACAAATAATACTGCTTTCTCTCAAAGTTGACACCTTTCACGAAAACTGATAAGTTACCTGTTGTAGGGAATCATTTCTCCTCTTTTCTTAATCCAAACCCACACTTTTAAGCCACTTACTTAAGCAAACTTAGACAAATTCTTTTCGAAGAATAACAAGGGTTGAGAGGAGGACTAGATGTTACCTGGTTTTCAAAATCGTGATAGAGCACCAGCTAAATTTTGAGGCACTAGCTGGCTTCACAGTTTTTCCTGCATGGTGATTTTTGCATAGAGCACACACACATACTTTAAGGCTGGGCAATGTATCAATACATTTGGGGTGAGGAAATAAGTTTGAAGTCCACAGCGTGGTAACAGTGCCATAATATTAATCACAATGTGTGCGCGTGCCGTGTAAAAAACCATTATGTGGGAAAAACCGTGAAGCCAGTCATCGCTTCTCTCATGGTTCCTTCTGTCCCTGTTGCTCTGCACTAGAAAATAACAGTTGTAAGTGTGTTAAAGCTAAGTAAAAATGTATCTGTTTTAGACCCCTAAGTAGCAGCAGTTTTCAGGACCTTACCCCCTTCACCTCTACATAGAGAACCCCTAGATATGCCTCTGCGCGTAAGATGTGATTATGCTGTAGGTACAGTCGTACCTCGGAAGTCGAACGGAATCTGTTCTGGAAGTCCGTTCGTCTTCCAAAATGTTTGGGAACCAAGGCGTGGCTTCCAATCGGAAGCCTCGTAGGCCGCGTTGGACGTTCGGGTTCCAAATAACGTTCGCAAACCGGAACACTCACTTCCGGGCTTGCAGCTTTTGGGAGCCAAAACGTTCGACTTGCAAGGCGTTCGGGAGCCAAGATACGACTGTAAATTTATTAGATTGCCACATATTAAACAACTGAATCAAGCAAGAGGAACAAACCACAAGGACACATTTGGCGAAGAACAGTGAAACTTTATTGCATTTACAAACACACTGGGAAATCAAAGGCAAGCCCCAAAAGCTTGCACCAATTTATGGATTGTACTCTTTTTATTTACTGTTTGCTATATATAAAAAACATCTGCTGCTACTTTAAGTGAATGGATAGGACCACATTAGGGTGTCTCAAGAATATGGTGGATAAAATGCTAATGATTTGTGTTGCTGTACTGTAAAGGATGGGGGGCGGGATCCAACACATTTTTATATGAACAAGTTTATGCCTAAACATTAATTGTACCCTTTCATTATCTGCTTTTCAAAATCAATCTAGGGTTTCCCACTTTACTCATTTTTTGATACGGCCTTTAAAAAGAAATCCTGGAACACCTCCCCGATTTCTTTGTTATACTGTAAATTTGTAAATAGCTACTGCAATCGATTTTAGCTCATTGAAACAAGTATCATGTTATATATATTATATATGTTTTCCATTTTTAAAAACTTTGTGTCAAGCTAAAAACCCTGTGCATCAAAACCGTGGTCAGTTTAGCAGTGATACCCGAGACAAGTGACTGTCCTTGAAGGATATCAAATTACACAGTAGGCGGGTTCCATTCAAGCTGCAGCAGGTGCAGAAGTCTGCTTCAGAAGCTGCCATTTGGGATCATCTGGGAAGTGCTAATAATCAGAACAGGGTGGTTGAGGAAGTAAATCACATGGTACCTGAAAAAGAGAGGTCAATAGTGCAGTATTTAGCAACACTATCTAAATCAGCAATAGGGGCAAACAAAGGTATCTAAGGTAGAGCATGGAATACTTCCAGACCCAGTTCAGATGTCAAGTGAAACCATGGTTTAGTA